>NW_026858083.1:107500-392056 GCF_026571515.1 Ruditapes philippinarum
ATGGGTCATCTACGGTCAAAAACTAGGTCACAGGAGCTAAAAATAGAAAAAGCTTGTTAACACTCTAACAATTGGGTTGTTAACAGTCTAGCAGTCACAGTTTTGATTGGATCATCATCAAACTTTGTCAGAATGTTTGTCTCAATGAAATACAGATCGAGTTCGAAGATGGGTTATCTCGGGTCAAAAACTAGGTCACAGGAGCTAAAAATAGAAAAAGCTTGTTAACACTCTAGAGGCTGCAGTTTTCATACAAATATTCTGGAAATTTGTCAGGAAAGGTTGTTTTAATGATATCTAGGTCAAGTTCGAAGAGATGGGTCATCTCCGGTCAAAAACTAGGTCACAGGAGCTAAAAATAGAAAAAGCTTGTTAACACTCTAGTGGCTGCAGTTTTCATCCAAATATTTTGGAAATTTGTCAGGAAGGTTGTTTTGATGATATCTAGGTCAAGTTCGAAGATGGGTCATCTCCGGTCAAAAACTAGGTCACAGGAGCAAAAATAGAAAAAGCTTGTTAACACTCTAGTGGCCGCAGTTTTCATCCAAATATTCTGGAAATTTGTCAGGAAAGTTGTTTTGATGGTTTCTAGGTCAAGTTCAAAGATGGGTCATCTCCGGTCAAAAACTAGGTCACAGGAGCTAAAAATAGAAAAAAGCTTGTTAAACACTCTATAGGCTGCAGTTTTCATCCAAATATTCTGGAAATTTGTCAGGAAGGTTGTTTAGATGATATCTAGGTCAAGTTTGAAGATGGATCATGTCTGGTCAAAAACTAGGTCACAGGAGCTAAAAATAGAAAAAGCTTGTTAACACTCTAGTGGCTGCAATTTTCACCAAATATATTTTGGAAATTTGTCAGGAAGGTTGTTTTGATTTTATCTAGGTCAAGTTCGAAGATGGGTCATGTCTGGTCAAAAAACTAGGTCACAGGAGCTAAAAATAGAAAAAGCTTGTTAACACTCTATAGGCTGCAGTTTTCATCCAAATATTCTGGAAATTTGTCAGGAAGGTTGTTTAGATGATATCTAGGTCAAGTTTAAAGATGGATCATGTCTGGTCAAAAACTAGGTCACAGGAGCTAAAAATAGAAAAAGCTTGTTAATACTCTAGTGGCTGCAGTTTTCATCCAAATATTCTGGAAATTTGTCAGGAAGGTTGCTTAGATAATATCTAGGTCAAGTTCGAAGATGGGTCATCTCCGGTCAAAAACTAGGTCAACAGGAGCTAAAAATAGAAAAAGTTTGTTAACACTCTAGTGGCTGCAGTTTTCATCCAAATATTCTGGAAATTTGTCAGGAAGGTTGTTTTTGATGATATCTAGGTCAAGTTGGAAGATGGGTAATGTCCGGTCAAAAACTAGGTCACAGGAGCTAAAAAATAGAAAAAGCTTGTTAACACTCTAGTGGCTGCAGTTCTCATCCAAATATTCTGGAAATTTGTCAGGAGGTTGTTTTGATGATATCTAGGTCAAGTTGGAAGATGGGTCATGTCCGGTCAAAAACTAGGTCACCAGGTGCTAAAAATAGAAAAAGCTTGTTAACACTCTAGTGGCTGCAGTTTTCATCCAAATATTTTGGAAATTTGTCAGGAAGGTTGTTTTTGATGATTTTCAGGTCAAGTTCGAAGATGGGTTATCACCGGTCAAAAACTAGGTCACAGGAGCTAAAAATAGAAAAAGCTTGTTAACACTCTAGTGGCTGCAGTTTTGATTAAAATATTCTGGAAATTTGTCAGGAAGGTTGTTTTAATGATTTCTAGGTCAAGTTCGAAGATGGGTCATGTCTGGTCAAAAACTAGGTCACAGGAGCTAAAAATAGAAAAAGCTTGTTAACACTCTAATGGTTGCAGTTTTCATCAAACATTCTGGAAATTTGTCAGAAAGGTTGTTTTGATGATTTCTAGGTCAAGTTCGAAGATGGGTCATCTCAGGTCAAAAACTAGGTCACAGGAGCTAAAAATAGAAAAAGCTTGTTAACACTCTAATGGCTGCAGTTTTCATCTAAATGTTCTGGAAATTTGTCAAGAAGGTTGTTTTGATGATATCTAAGTCAAGTTCGAAGATGGGTCATCTCCGGTCAAAAACTAGGTCACAGGAGCTAAAAATAGAAAAGCTTGTTAACACATTAGGGGCTGCAGTTTTCATCCAAATATTCTTGAAATTTGTCAGGAAGGTTGTTTTGATGATTTCTAGGTCAAGTTCGAAGATGGGTTATCTCCGGTCAAAAACTAGGTCACAGGAGCTAAACATAGAAAAAGCTTGTTAACACTCTAGTGGCTGCAGTATTGATTCAAATATTCTGGAAATTTGTCAGGAAGGTTGTTTTTGATGATTTCTAGGTCAAGTTCGAAGATGGGCCATCTCAGGTCAAAAACTAGGTCACAGGAGTTAAAAATAGAAAAAGCTTGTTTACACTCTAGTGGCTGCAGTTTTTATTCAAATATTCAGGAAATTTGTCAAGAATGTTGTTTTGATGTTTTCTGGGTCAAGTGCTAAGATTGGTCATGTCTGGTCAAAAACTAGGTCACAGGAGCTAAAAATAGAAAAATATTTTTAACACTCTAGTGGCTGCAGTTTTGATCCAAATTTCCTGGAAATTGGTCAGGAAGGTGGTTTTGATGATTTCTAGGTCAAGTTTGAATATGGGTTGTGTCCAGTCAAAAATTAGGTCACATTGTCCAAATATGGAAAAATCTTTATAACACACTAGAGGTCACATGTTTGACTCAGTCGCATCAAACTTGGTCATGATGCTTGTTTAAGACATTGCTTGGATGCGGTTGTGTCAGGTGAGCGATCCAGGGCCATCATGGCCCTCTTGTTAAGTTTTTTGTTGCCTCGCTAAAGCGCGACAACTGTGTATCCAGTTTGATTACAACATTGTCTATTTTGTCTTCCGGTGGGTGCGCATGCGCACTTTCCCGTTCGGTGTCATTTCCACCCAAACCTCGTGTTTCCATCTTTCAAAAAAAACAAACCCACGTGTATTTCAAATTGTAAACAAGAGAGTGTTGATGATATTTTATATCGTACAATAGCATGTTTAAACTAAGGTTTACTTAGACACCTTTTATCATTGAAGACGACAACGATATAAGGCGAATTCTACATACCGTATAAGTACTTTTTTCTGCGGGAACTTTATTTCTGCTATTTCTGCGGTTTATAACGACACCGCAGATTTAAAAACCGCAGAAAATTAAGCCTTTTGCTATTTCTACATGTATGTCGGAATATGTCAACTACCTGTATTTTATAATTACATTACCATGTACCGTTATCAGCTTTTTTAGATGGGAAGTTTTCTTTATGTATCCGTCATGAATAAAATATTAGAAAAAAAGTTACTTTACTTTTTCTTTTTGTTAAAAAGATATCATATTTGTATGATTTTCGCTCACCCTTAGCTTGATTTATTTAAAATAAAACTATTATAGTTTGACGGGTGCAATAAACATACCCTTTTGTATTTTGTACAATATATTGTGTCTACGTGGTATTTTACCATAGTTTATTTTTCACACTTCATAATTATACACATGCAGTATTACAATTAATTGTTGTCATTGTACGTTGTTGTTTTTTTGTTTATTAACGTTTATATACAGATACATGGTGACTACGATGAACACACATTATAAATCGTCTGTATGTTTAGCGGAAGTAATGTACACGTTACATCAACAAATCTTGAAATGTTGTCTGTTTGTATCGGGAAATTTTGTAAAAATATCTTTATTAAAACGCTGAAATAAAAAACATCAATGCGAGAATGATGAAACCGCAGAAATAAGATACGCAGAAATTTAAAACCCCTTATTTTAACCAAAATCGCAGAATATTGAGCCCGCAGAAATAAGTACTTATACGGTATGACCTAGTTTTTTATGCAAATTCTATTCTGCCATTGTTTAGAATATTTTCTTGTTTCTGATATCTTGCCATTTTACGGCGACGATAATTCATTTTATGAAAGGTGTTTTATTTATCCATTTTATGGAAATAGATGTCATGGAAAATCGATAAAAAATTTCATCCAGTTTAGAGATATTTTCAAATTCGTCATTTTATGACTGGAAGACAGTTTCGTTCTTCTCTCGCAAATCTAAATTTACTATCAATTTCGGAAAAACCTTATTGATATACACAAACAAAAAGAAGTAGGGTAATGAACATTTTATGTTTTTGTTAATGCTTTGAAGCATTGTAATTTGAGTTCGATGTTGTTGATACATGCGTTGTCCTGTTATCGACATATTAATTCGCATGGGGTTTCTGATAGAAACCACACAATATAAGTATCGGAAATTCTAAGATAAATTTAGGCACTTACCGTTTGAAATTCTCCGAAATGTTATCCTAAATATTTCTTTTCTTTATAAAAGTGTAGAATTAGTATTGATTTTACGTTAAATACTGTGATTTTTTAAAGATATAAATTGTGAAATTTTCTCTAGTGCTGATAGCCCAGCCGTTTAGCCTCATTCTGATATTTTTTAGTTCCAGCAGATAGCTGCGTCATCTCTATGTGGGGCTCCTTGGGGGAATATGTGGGAGATGAAACTTGAATTAATTTTCTTTGCCCAGCATTTGCGTAATTGTTGAATGCCTAATGTCATCTTGTTTATGGTGTGTCTTTAGAAGAAAAAAGTGGGATATAGAAATAGGCTATGTCAGTCCATCTGTCTATTTAAGGAAAGTTGGGGGCCATGTAACTGTAAACAGAACAAAAGAAAACAATAAAGTTCATTCCCTAACAATAAAATAAGGGGCCATGGCCCTCTATTAAACAAAAGAAAATAACAAAAGAACTAGTAGACATCTGATGACCAGATAGATATATAATATATAAACATTTCACTTGATTATGGTTAATTGGTTTTAAACAGTGAGTATTGTATATCATTTATGAATGGGCGGACAAAAGACAATTTGTTCATCATGAACTTTGGTAGGCATGCTAGAGATTTGAATATTAAATGTTTTTTCCACAGGAACTTTAATTCTATCAATATTAATGATAATATCCAAAATATACAGGTCTATAATATCCAAAATATACCCCCTATATGGTATAAGTTTATTTATACTATATAGGGTTATTTTTGGATATTATCATTAATATTGGTTATTTGATAGAATTTCAAGTTCATGCGGTATTTTCTTTGTAACATACAAAATAATAAGTGATATGAACAAAGTCTGTTAATTGATTTATTTGGGAGATCAATCTACTTTTTTAATGAATTACTTCAAAAACCTCGTCTGACCCATCAGTGTGTTTATATTCCAATCAATAAACCCGTAATAAATCATGTTAAAATTGCAGATGAAAAATGATAATCCTATGATATAACAATTCGTAAAAATTGCCTACTTAAAGAGTGCAATTAATTGTTTTAACATTTCCTGCAATTTCATGATTTAATACCATAGCGCGACATGAATGACTGTTTCGGTAAACTAAAACTACTTCTATAAACAGATTTTTGGACTTTCACAATGTTAAGGTCATCATTCTTTTTATAGGTAATAACCCACTGTGTACTACAAAATGATTATTTAAAATACCGAAGAGCGCGATTAATTGACGGATAAGATAATATCATTTGAATAATTATGTTAACATTGCGAAATTATCCAGTTTGCTATTCATTGTACATATCACGACATTTCATTTTTATGCCACCGCAGCATCTGCGATGCGGTGGCATATAGCGATTCACCTGTGTGTATGTGTGTTTGTTTGTTTGTTTGTGTGTGTGTGTGTTATATAGATTATATAGTGAACTTAAAAAATCTTCTTGTGAAAAACCACCAGTCCAATTTCAACCAAACTTGGCAGGATTGATCCTTGGGTGAAGGGCTTCCAAAGTTGTTCAAAGAAATTAATTCCATGCAGAAATCTGGTTGCCATGGCAACCAAAAGGAATTATAAGAATAAATTTAAAAAATCTTCTTGTAAAGACCCAAAAGGCCTAGAGCTTAGATATTTTGCATAAGGCATTGTCTGGTAGACCTCTACCAAGATTGTTCAAATTATAGCCCTGGGGTCAAAATCGGCTCCGCCCCGGGGGTCATTGATTTTCACTATATGTACATATAGTAAAAACTTAAAATACCTTTTTGTAAAGACCCATAGGCCTAGAGCTTAGATATTTTGCTTAGATATAATTTGTTCAAATTATAGCCCTATGGTCAAAATCGGCCCGGCCCCGGGGGTCATTGATTTTCCTCATATTTACATAGTAAAAACTTTAAAAAAATTTCTTCTAGCAATTGACAAATGCTAGAGGTTAGATACTTTGCATGAAACATTGTGAAGTGAACCTCTAGCAAGAATGTTCAAATAATAGCCCTGGGGTCAAAATTGCCCCCGCCCCGGGGTCATTGATTTTCAATATATACATATAGTAAAAAATCAAAAAAAATCTTATTGTCTGAAGGTACAAGGCTTAGAGCTTTAATATTTGTTAAATGATATCATCTATAGGTACTCTACCAAAGTTGTTCAAATTTTGCCTCTAGTGTCAAAATTAAAAGTGAACTTTGATATCAGCTGACCTAGATTTTGACAAAGTGTATTACATGTTGTCCTTTGATGCAGTCATGAAATTTTAGGCTGTGTGAAATATGACCTTCACCACCAAATTCACTAGACTCAAGTGCATTGATATATTCCTACTCTGATCTTTTATTGAGTTAACAATAGATTTAACCACTAATCTGATAATAAGAATTAGATATGCATTATGACAATCTTCAATTGTATAGAAACAAAAAAATCTGTTCCTACACTACTATTTAGTGTTGTATTATTGCGGTGGCATAGCATTTTTCTCAAATGCAATCTTGTTGATAATCAAGCACCCTCATACCAATCGGAATGTTCGGCTATTGTGGCGGACGAAAAGGCCTGAGAAGTTGCAATTGCCCTTTCACAAAATCTGATTTCATTTCAAAAGGGGTGTCGCGCTTGGCCTACACTAAGGTCAAGGCAAAGATTAATATAGTCTGTTATAGGGTACATTATAAGTTTGGTCTTACAAGGTCACACTTACAATTAAAAGATATCAAAGTCTGTGTTTTCGTATCCAGAGAATAACTTCAAAGGTATAAGAGATAAACTCTGTATATGATAATTGTTCCCTGCCTTTTGGAAGAAAAAAGGGGGCTGTAGAAATAAGACTCCATCAAAGAATTTTGAAATAACTTAGCTAAAATGTTCTGTTAAGGCATCAGACAGCCTGTCTTATGCAACTGTTAAATGCCTATCTCAAACGTGCATCTGATAACATGAAGTGCACTAGAACAGTGATTCCAGTTTCTTACACTGACCATTTCCTCACTATTTTATCTGTTTTCTAAAGGGTTTGTATCATTTTGTTGTTTTGAAATATTGATAACCACATAAATGTATTTCTACTTCTAGTTGGGTAGAAGTGCAGTGCAAAGAACAGTTACTCTGCCTTGCCTATTTTTGAAATTATTGCACTTTGAACATTGTCCGGGACATAACTGAAACTACAAGAGGTGTACTTTTCTGCGTCCAAAACCTATTTGGGGAGCATCACCCAGTTTAAAATTATATTGACCTAGGATATCGCCTAGGTCAATATACCATCTGCTGGTGAATAACACATCATATTCAATGGCTCACTAGTCAATAATTATATAATATCACATCGTGTGATGCAGTGGTGTATGCAACATAAAGGAAAAGTTTACACTGAGAGATCAGAGCGGGAGATCAGAGGAATACTTTTACATGCATCAAGTTATTTTAATAAAACATGCAATAAATGTTTATCATATTAAAGGGGAGTGTCTCACATTATTTAAAGTCACATTTAAGAGGTCAAAGGTGAGATGAATTGTAAAATTGTATGTATGGACTTTCAATTTATCACTCTGAGATCTAATTTTTCACTTTCTTGAGACTCAGCATTTGTGGTGGTATACATTGTGACAATGACATGTTATATATTTACAGTGGCAGGTCATACAGATGTTGTACCAACATACAATTCACAGTCGTACAGTAAATCAATGATTCTTGGTGAGGAAAAGGTAAAGTATTTATATTGGTAATGGAGTTATTCTTAAGTGGTAATATTGAGGAATGTATACAAAGCTGCTAACAGAAGCAGGAATAACAAAGTAAGGCATTTTTTATGCATGAGACTGCAGCATCTGTGTTACAGATTTTTTAGCTCACCTAAGCACAAAGTGCTCAAGGTGAGCTTTTGTGATCACCATCAGTGCGGCAGTCGTCAACTATTTATACAAACAACTTCTTCTCAGAAACCACTGGGCAAAATGTGATTAAATTTTCCTGGGATGTTCCTAGCATTAAGCTTTACTAAAATTGTTCAAATGGTCCTGCTTAATTGAACATCTGGGTCAGGAGGGCTAAAAATATACATTTGTGTATTTTTGAAATGAAATCTTTAAAAAAAATTCTTATATTAGAGTGCAAGGCCTAAGGCTTAGATATTTTGTATGTTACATCATCTACTTAAACTCTACAAAAATTGTTCAAATTATAGCCCTGGTGTCAAAATTGGCCCAGCCCCGGGGGTCTTTGATTTTCATTATATACATATTGTAAAAACTAAAAAAATCTTCTTGTAAAAACTGAAAGAGCTAGAGTTTAGATATTTGGCATGAAACATCTTCTAGTGGTTGTCTACCAAGTTTGTTCAAATAAAAGCCCTAGGGTTAAAATTGTCCCCACCCTGGGGGTCATTGATTTTCCCTGTATCTATATAGTGAAAACTTAAAAAATCCTCTTGTTAAAAAACCGATAGAGCTAGAGCTTAGATATTTGTCATGAATTATCTTCTAGTGGATGTCTACCAAGCTTGTTCAAATAAAAACCCTAGGGTTAAAATTGGCCCTGGCCCCGGGGGTTCATTGATTTTCCTTATAAAAAATAATAGTAAAAAATTAAGTAATCTTCTTATGAAAATCCAAAAGAGGTAGAGCTTAGATATTTAGCATGAAACATGTGTATGTCTACCATGTTTGTTGAAATAAAACCCCTAGGTTCAAAATTAACCCAGCCCAAGGGAATGGAAGTCGACAGTTCAATCCCCAGCCAGGTCAGTGTTTGTTTTCCTTCTCTTTTTCTGTCATCTTTTTATTAGCTCACCTCTCACTTAGTGACAGGCTGAACTGTTTAATAAAATGGCGGCCAGAGCTAAAATTAGAAAACAACAACATCTAAACAACATCTAAACCACTGGTTCAATTTTGAAATAAATTTACATAAAAATTTCCTTGGTGACAGTACACAAAATTGTTCAGATAAAACTGTCCCTTGTTTTCAAATTGTGCTTCTGGGGTGAAACGGGGCTCCAGTTTGACATTTTTACCTATTTCGCAGGTGAGCGATCCAGGGCCCTCTGGGCCCTCTTGTTCTCTTCTCAGAACTGGTCCTTTTTTTTTTACAGGTAATGCCTACAATGTTGTTAAACGTGCATGTTTTTCACAATTTTCATAACTATTAAGGTTTTTCGCGAAGTGGTCAAGGTGAGGTATAGTGATGGGGCTATGTCCCGCGTCAGGCGTTGTGCATTGTTCCTCGTCATCATTTGGGTTGTTATCCCCCACCGATGGATCAGGAGGGGGATATTGTTTTGTTGTTGTCGGTCCTTTCATCCCTCCATACAAACCCAGAGGTACTTGTGTGACTTGGAGAACAATGGGTAACAGTAAATTCTCTTTGATCCTATTCATTCCATTTTGACTGAAATACTGTTGGGAAAAAAAAAACGGAATGAATAGGATCAAAGAGAATCGATGACTTCTAATTCAGGTACCTCTCTGGCGTGGGTTCGATCCCCGGGAGATGCTTTGGTAGTTTAGCGCGGAGGAAGGTAGTCTAGTACTGGTGTAACTCTCCAGGAACGATGGTTAGGAAACTACCCGCCTATATGACTGAAATACTGTTGGAAAAAAGGCGTAAAATTAAACAAACAAACAAACAAACTGTTGGGAAAAGGCGTAAAATGAAACAAACAAATATATTATAAACGTCCATCCGTCTGTCTGAATTCCGTTTCCGGGCTAGTGCGACTACTGGCTGGAATTCAACAAAACTTTATGGGAACCTTCAATACCAAGAGGAGATGCGCATATCGTTGCCTTGTTCCGGTCAGACACTTTAACTCAGAGTTATGGACCTTGATTAGTTATGCAGTATGCATATAGAGCAAAAATTGTTTCCGCACTACTTTTCTGCAACTACTGGCTGGAATCCAACAAAACTTTATGGGAATCATCATAATGAAGAGGAGATGCACATATCTTTGGCTTGTTCTGGTCAGACCCTTAAATTCAGAGTTATATAGCTCTTGATTAGTTATAGAGCAATAATGGTTTCCCCGCTTCTTCTCTGCAACTACTGACTGAAATTCAGTGAAACTTTATGGGAACCTTCAATACCAAGAGGAGATGTGTATATGGAAAAACCTTGTTGACATTCTAGTGGTCACATTTTTGACTCAATTATCATCAAACTTGGTCAGGATGCTTGTTTAGGTCATTGCTCGGATGAAATTAAACATGGGTCTTCTCGGATGAAAAACTAGGTCACCGCAGCTAAAAATAGAAAAATTTTATTAACACTCTAGGGGCTACTGTTTTCATCCAAATATCCTGTAAATTGGTCTGAAAGTTTGTTTTGATGATTTCTAGGTCACGTTCGAACATGGGTCATCTCGGATGAAAAACTAGGTCACACCGCCTGAATATGGAAAAACCTTATTAACACTCTATTTGTTGCATTTTTGACTCATTTATCATCAAACTTGGTCAGCATGCATGTCTAGGTAATTGCTCGGATGAGTTCGAACATGGGTCACCGGAGCTAAAAATAGAAAAATCTTGTTAACACTCTAGTGGCTACTGTTTTAATCCAAGTATCCTGGAAATTGGTCTGAAAGATTGTTTTGATGATTTCTAGGTCAAGTTTGAATATGGGTAACCTTGGGTAAAAAACTAGGTCACAGTGCTCAAAAATGGATAATCCTTGTTAACACTCTAGTTGTCACATTTTTGACTCACCTGTCATGAAACTTGGTCAAAATGCTTGTCTAGGTAATTGCTGGGATGAGTTTGATGGGTCAGGTGAGTGATCTAGGGCCATCATGGCCCTCTTGTTTACACAATACTATTGCTTATGGTCAAACGATAACTGTAAATCACTTTATATTAGCGTGATCTTTATTTCGCGAAAACCCCATCCCCAATTTATTTCACGTATTCATGAATTCGCGAGGGCAGGGTCAGAATTTTAAATTAGTGATTTTTGTGTTTTTTCCACAGTACAGCAGGGTAGAATGTCTCTATTTTGTTAATTTCTTGACTGTACCTATCAATTTAGGTAAATATACCTTTTAATGTTATCACATTAAGTGACAGTTTTCGATTTCATGAACCAACATAATTGATTTATTATGAAAGGGCTTTTTTGAAATACTTTGTCATACTTGGTTATTGTTTTATAATTAGCATTAAATGTTTGTAAAAAAAGTGTTATATATTTGTTGATAATACTTGAACTTAAATTCTAAACTTGTCTGTTGATTACAGTTTCTTCGTTACTCTAACATTATCTAAACAATATAATGTGTTCACATTTATCTGTAACGTGCGTAATTTGTTGAAATTTTTTTGAAAATAATGTTAGCTTTTAGTTTTAAATATACATGAGAAAAGAATGAATTGGAAATCTGCTAGTCAACCTTCATATCTTGATTATTATGTAAATAAAACGTTGTACACATTATACCCCTGCACAACAAAGTTGTAAGATGGGTATACTGGAATCAGCTTGACGTCTAGTCGGTTGTTCCTTGTCCGCCCAATTACTTCAGATTCCTTTGACCCACAGTCTTCATATTTGTTATGCAGTTTAGTCATGATTAGTAGATGACCTTTTTGATTTTGAGGTCACTTGGTCAAAGGTCAAGGTCACAAGGGTCTTGATTGAAAAAAGCCTGTTTGCCCAATAACTTAAGATTACTTTGACCCACAGTCACAGTCTTCATATTTGGCATGGAGGTTAGTCACGATGAGTAGATAACCTTTATTGATTTTGAGGTCAAAGGTCAAGGTCACAGGGGTCTTAACTAAAAAAAGCCTGTCCGCCCAATAACTCAAGAATCCTTTGACCCACAGTCTTAATATTTGGCATGGAGGTTGGTCACGAAGAGTAGATGACCCCTATTGATTTTGAGATCATTGGGTCAAAGGTCAAGGTCACAGGGACCTTGATTGAAAAAAGCCTGTCCGCTCAATAACTTAAGATTCGTAGCGCTTTGACCCACAGTCACAGTCTTCATATTTGGCATGGAGGTTATTTATGATTAGAAGATGACCCTTAAGGTCAAGGTCACAGGGGCCTTAAGCTCAAAAAGCTTGTATAATGCATGTTGTGTTATAAATTTTCTCAGTATGATGAATTGTCAATGCAGCCTTTTCGCGAATAATAGCGAAAATTAAAACATCACGAAATATTCCAGATTTACAGTATCCTCTTTCAGTAAACTTCGCTTATAACGAACTTATTGGGACATTTAAAGTCTGTTCCTTATAACCGGAGTTTCTTGTAAGCATATAGGGAATTAGTTTCATGTATCAGGAGTTTTTATAGCGAACAGATTTACATATAACGAACTGATTGTTTGTAATTGTCCTCCATTTTGAAAATCATTTGATTAAGAAAAAATAATCATTTATTCTTTTTTAGACACAATACCCTAGAATTTGAAAATCCTTTGCTATTTCAGTTTTAGCTTAACTCCCGTTTGCAATTTCTCATAAAATATCATATTTTCTTTTTAAACTCAGTGCTTTTCGTTTTCTTTCTATGATTAAGAATAAATAAGATTTTCAATTTTTCCTTCCTTTTATATTGAAAGTCTTATTATATTTTATGGGTGACTTTTTCTGATGAAAGATATACATGTAGATTTCTTTTCATTTCAATCAAGCATACTTTGTAGTTTTGAATGGATTAGTAAGCATGTGTGATTATGTTGATTCCGGTTATGAATGATCATTATTTTACTCGAGAAAAAGTATTAAAGATAAAAAAATAATAGAATAAAAGGAATAACCGTTTTTTCTTGGTGCTAAATATATCCTAAAAAGAAAACTATTACATACTGCTATACAAATTCAAAGGATTGCCGATATTTTGGAGTTCTTTATAAAAGTGTAATTTTCTAATTTACTTTTAACTAAAATGAGTTCCTTATAGGCGATTATTCCCTATAACCATGTTATAAAATAAATTGTTCCTTATAACCGGAAGTTCGCTATATCCGTGTTCGCTATGAGTGAAGTTTACTGTATAAACATTTCCCAAAACATATGAAACTATAGTATACATGCAACAGTAATTTAAATGTTAAATGCAAAACTCCAAACCTGACAGGAAATCAGTTTTGAAAATACCACTCATTTGCTATATTCGGATTTTTGAGCATATTGATTGATTTTAACTCTCTAATTCTAATGCCTCATGCAAAATATCTTAAGCCTTTGGTTGGCATGACAACCAGATTCCTGCATGGAAAGAAAATTTTTGAACAACTTTGGAAGCCTTCACCCATTTTTAGAAACAATCCCGTTAAGTTTGGTTGAATATTGACGGAGAAGATTTTTTAAGTTCATTATATAATCTATAGAACACACACACAGATGCTGCATTGGCATAAAAAGTTCCGTTTCTTTCTTAGGAATAATGCTGTTATTTATCACATTCTAATTCAAGAAAAATGTTGCTTGATAATTCGCTCATTCTCAATAAAACACGGCATTTGATGTTCCACTTGGTAGCTCTTATGCGAAGGGTTTACTTGAGGGAAAGGTAATTGCCATAATTGAATCAATGTATGCTTAATAATAAAGCATATATATAATTACCAGCAAAAATAAGCTTGTAGTCTCTCAAATATCATTCTGTTTTCAAAAATTGTAATTTTTTATTCAAATCTTTTCAACAGCATTTTAAAAAAGAACCTATGTTACTATTGTTTAAGAGCTAATCCATTCAAGGAAGATTCCAAACAAGAAAAAAAATTGACATGTATGTGACTTTATATATTTACCACAAATTATGGCGGGTGATACGCTGTGGCTTCATTTTTCAACCCACTGTCAATGTACCAACTTTTTAAAGTAATTTCATCAAAAGGGAAATTCAAGTCAGACAACACATATAACTCACTATTAAGTTCTATTTTACATTAGTAAGTAAACTCTGTAAACTTTGGTTGAATTTTAACTTATTTGAATAACCACAGTGAAAACAAACGTTACTTTTATAAAACAGACTTGATATTGTTTACACATGCAAATATAAAAAACATAAAATCGTATTTTATGACAATAGAATGATGCAAATTTGATTCCTAAATAAAAAAAAGTTGATTTTACATGTAAGTTTCAATTCTGTGATAAGGTTCATAAGCCAGTGTGAAACATACGTTACTCAAAAACTTACAATTCAACAATTTTTTTTACATCAAAGATAAAATTGGGATTGGCATGCCTGTTAGTAATGGTTACCTTGTGTAAGATGTAAGAAGATACAAAAGTGTTTTTGCAAAGGAAAGATATTTTCATAATATATTGATGTACCAGCAGAAATGTTAAAAAATATATAACAAGCTGTTGATGTTCTCAACAACAACTAATTCGTTTCTGCAAAGAGCTTACTGGCTGTATTTAATTCTATATATAATTATGTTAAAATAATATCCAACAATATAAATAATTTTTAAAAAAATAAAATTCACCGTTTTCTTTACCTAAAATTACTTGTATTTGAATAAATGAAACATACGTGACATGTTATATGGGGATAAATATAGAGCTGCTTAGCAAAAAAGTTTCCAAATATGAAGAAAGTGGAAAATTGAATATTTTGAAAAAAAGTTGCTAAATACAACATTTGTGTATGCATTGATATTTGATATATCATTCTTTGAATAAGGACATAAAATAATCATTTCCAAAAGGGGCGTCTGTGGCCAAGTGGTTAAGGTCGTTGACTACAAACCACTTGCCCCTCACTGCTGTGGGTTCGAATCCTGCCAGGGACTTGGATTTTTTCATGTGAGGAAGCTATCCAGCTAGCTTACGGAATGTCGGTGGTTCTACTCAGGTGTCGTTCATGCCTGAAATGATGCACGGAAGGGCACCTGAGGTCTTCCTCCACCAGTAAAGCTTGAACGTCACAATATGACCTATACTGTGTCAATGTGACATAAAACCCAATCAAACAAACAAACATTTTCAAAATTGACTCATTTTGCATTCTATGAATATTTAATGTTGAAGAACTAAACTGAAAATTAGTATGGCACATGTACCAAACTTCCTTGAATTTTCCTTGGCTAGAAAGTCCCTTTAGATAGAGAATTTACAGATTTTGATATATTTTACAGACATTTGTTATTATAATATGAAGTCAATATGTTACATTATTAGATCTGAAATCTATGTAACCGAGGAAATACAGTGTCATTACGGAAAAAAATGCTATCATGTGATATTATAGTTTCTTGTTGAAAAAATTTCTGGCAAACTTGCAAAATACCCTAAACTTTTACTTCAGCGAAGTAAGCATTTAGTAAAATGACACAATGATTTTTAATATTTTCCATCCTCAAATGCTTCATTTTATTGAGAATGGGTGAATTTTGTGGGAAAAATGTGTATTCTTGTATACTATTATTATACACAAGAAAATGGACAGCCTAGAACTGATTTCATTCTTATCTGACTTATTTTTTACAGACTTTCAGTGGTATACACTCATCATCCTCATACAATGATGGATATAATGCAGCACAGCAGATGTTTAACACGTACAATGCCAACAAGTCCTCACTCCTTGATTCTACCACATTCAGGTCAACCTACTCCACAGACTCAACTTTGTACCAGTATTACCCAAGTCTAGTTGCCAACACACCTCCACAGAGCTGCATATATTCAACAAGCAATGAACTTGTCAGTTCCAACAATTACCTAACAACCCTGCCGTATACAACTGCAAATACAAAGCTTGAAAATACAACTTTATTGCCTGAAAATGCAAGCAAGGAATGCTGATTTTTGAACATTATTTGATATGAACTTTGTACCAAACATTTACTTTTGATGATTTTTCTCTAGAATACGTTGTAAATTAACTGTTTTTTTTATATGTTGTAAAATAACTGTTTTCAGAGCATTATTTTTGTTTTTAAGTGACTTGCTTAGCTCAATACAGAGAGCATCAGACTAGTAATGCAGGGGTCGCTGCTGGTACGATCCTCGGGCAAGACAAAATACGGAGAGCATCAGACTAGTAATACAGGGGTCCCTGCTGGTACGATCCTCGGGCAAGACAAAATTTCTTCCTGACAATTAAGTCAATGGTCATTTGTTTGCTCGAGGCTGATTCAGTTATTATGAAGGGTAAGTGTTAGGTCACTTGCTTGGGATGGGAGGGGGGCTGAGGGAATTGGTAATTACTGGTTCAGTATCAAAGAAAGCGTGTTAGGTGGATCAACTGCCAAGATATGACCAAAATATTTTTAAATGAGTGTAAAATAAAGAATGTATTAGCTTAACTGAGCAAAAATGATAATGGAGAGCTATTGTGTCAAGGCCCTCAATGTGCGTTGATTGGCCACTTATAAACCCCCCACCCACCTTCCACCTTTATACCCACTCTACAATCCTCTTTCCTCTCCAACTGCAGTATTTTTCATTGGAATATTTGATATAAATGTTTTTAGTTAAATTTCTTTATTCCTTGCAAAAAATAGAATATGATACATATATATTTAGTAAAGGAATGCAATTCGCAGCTCATTTAAATTTCAGCACTCAACCGAAGGTTCAGGGTGAGCTGTTAGTATCAAAGGGGAATGCTCCATTGTCATGTGTCAACATTCATCTTCTCTGAAACTGCTGGGCAACTTTACTTCATATTTGGTCTGTAGCATCCTTGTGGCAGTCACACTTTAATTTCCTCATATGATTTCAATTGGCCCCTTTTAGGGGTCAACAGAACTAAAAAAAGACAAGAAATGTTGAAGGACACATATGCCCTCTTTCTAGCCCTTGACTCATACTATTGGTCATTTTGTTATGGCAACTTGTCATAAATGGGTAGATAGAAGTGTTCAATTATGGAAAAAAAATTAGTTGTCACCAATCAATATGTGAAAGCTTATCTAACTAATGAGATCTATCTACCTACCAAGTTTCGTGTTGATATCTCTTACAGTTTCAGAGTTATGTCCTGGACAAATTTCAAATTGTAACAAGAGCCACCACCGAGCGGGGGCAACGCTCAACTTTTTACTTTTTCTAAAACCAAACAGAAATGTTTGAACAAATCTGAATGTTTCCTTTTTATATGCCCGAAAGAATTTCTGGCATACTATGTTATACCCCTTGGCGTCTGTCTGTCGGTTAGAAATTTGGTTTTCAGAGTGCATAACTTGAGTTTCGTTTAGCCCACAATATTCAAACTTCATAGGATGATTGTCCATATTGGGTAGAAGACTCCTATTAATTTTGGGGTCACAAGGTCAAAGTCACTATTACCTTAAAACTAGGGCTGGGAATGAATAAGGATTAAAAATACTATTATTTCTACGTCAAAGTTTTTTTTAAATTTTAAATATTGTAAATCGACATATATGTTTACAATTAGAAATAAATTCATAATTTGATTGCCTTTTTTTCAGTTAATCCTATTTGTCTTATTAATGGGAGGTAACTCACATGACTTGATTGACAGAAATATGAATCATCGTAGCCTCTTAGCCCCAATATCGAAACTTAACTTGCATTAAATATTGTTTTATTTATTTATAATATTAGATAAGGTTGAAATATTCTTAAAATAAATTTACACAATGTAGCTATAACGCAGTAAATATCAAACGGAAAGTAACATGAACGGAATAAATATATTCTGACAAAATATAGACACTTACCATGCTTTCATAACTGCAGATTAATGTGTTTTATTATCCCCCTCCGAAAAGGCGGCGGGGGATCTAGTAATAGTCTCCTTCCGCCCGACATTTTTGTCGGGAGCATATCTCTAAATGTATTTGAGTTATCAACTTGAAACTTCATAGGTGGATCGACCTCATTGAGGAGGAGTGCAGTGCACAAGAATGATAACTCTACCCTGCATAATTTTTTAGTTATTGCCCTTTATTTTTCAAAATTGATTTTTGTCCAGAGCATAACTCAAAATGCCTATTAGATATCAACATGAAACTTCATAGGTGCATAGATCTCACTCAGGAGGTGTGCAGTGCACAAGAATGATAACTCTACCTTTCATAATTTTTGAGTTATTGCCCTTTGTTATTTTTCATACTTAATTTTTCACCTGAGTGGAGCTGACTCAAAAAGTGTTTGAGATATCAACATGAAATGTCATAGGTGGATAGATCTTATTGAGGAGGAATGCTGTGCGCAAGAATGATAACACTTCCCTATATAATTTTTGAGTTATTGCCCTTTGTTCTTTTTCATGCTATTTTGTCCTGAGCTTATCTCAAAAAGTATTTGAGGTATCAACTTCATAGGTGGATGGATCTCTTTGAGGAGGAGTGCAGTGCACAAGAATGATAACTCTACCCTGCATAATTGTTTAGTTATTGCCCTTTGTTATTTTTCAAAATTAATTTTTGTCCAGAGCATAACTCAAAAGGCCTTTGACCTCAGGAGGTGTGCAGTGCACAAGAATGATAACTCTACCTTTTATAATTTTTGAGTTATTGCCCTTTGTTATTTTTCATACTGAATTTTTCAATTCAATTTTTTTCTTAAAAGTATTTGAGGTATCAACTTGTAACTTCATAGGTGGATAGATTTTCCTGAGGAGGGATGCAGCACACAAGAATGATAACCTACCCTGCATTATTTTTCAGTTATTGCCCTTTGTTATTTTCAGCCATCAGTATTCACACAGCCATCATTATTCACATAGGTTTCAAATCTGTAATCACTATAGCCATCAGTTTTCATTACCAAAAGACCTCTTAAAATGGAGTTTTTCTGCTCTACTACATATACATTCTTCCAATGAGCAAACACATTCAGTGGGGGATGGCCATGTTGACATGGCTCTTGTTCTTCTTTACAAAATTTAAGACAATTATTGGTTAATCAGAAAGATTATAGCACAGAAAACAATAAATAAGATAATTAAAATCAGAAAAAATACATTCTAAACTGTTAAACAGGTAAATTACAAACTGTTAAACGGGTGCCCTTTTGATCAACTAGACCCCAAAATGTTCACAGTTAATTGGCGATGATCGTTGACACGCGTCATACAAACGTGTGAACACCTGGTCAAGTAAAGGTCAATGGTTTATTTACGATCTTAATTGAAATTTGAAAGTAATAACAAACAAAAAAAACATTCTTTTTTTTTCCGAATATTCGTATTTGTTTTTTTCAATGTTTGAATATTTGGTAGTGTTTCGAATATTCGAATATAATTCCCGGCCCTACTTAAAACTGAAAAACGTATCCGGAGCATAACTTAAGACACTATTACCTTCAAACTGAAAACAGTTTCTGCTCAATAACTTAAGTATTAATAAACCTACAGCTGTAAAATTTTATAGGATGAACAGCCAAGTCCAAAGCATGACCCCTATTGATTTTAGGTTCATAAGGTCAAACGTCAGGGTCTTAATGATCTTTACACCGAAAATTGTGCTTTCTGGAGCATAGAAAGTTCCATTTGGCTTACAGTGTTCAAACTTTATAGGATGATTGCCTATATTGAATAAAAGATTCATATCTATATGGGGGTCACAAGGTCAAAGGACAGTATCAAATGACCTTAATATTGTTAACAGTTTTACAACTACTGTATCAAACTTCTTAGGATGATCATTTATATTGAGTACATTAATATATGCCCTAAAAAACTTGCTTATATTATTATTATATAACAACTTGATGGTGGTGCTTTGGAAACAGCAACTGTACTACTATATATATGAAGTTTCTTCAGCTATAAAGGAGGATTGCTTTTTGAAGGAGGCAATACTTTATTTAATTCCCATGTCTTACAAATGCTTCATCCTTACAAAAAATACACTTTGGGGCATATAATGGTCCGCCCAGCAGTGCTCTTGCTATAATTATCCCCCGCCGATGGAATCGGGAGGGGGATATAGTTTTGGCGTTGTCCATCCGTCCGTCCGAATTTCGTTTCCAGAGTAGTTCTCTGCAACTACTGGCTGGAATTCAACTAAACTTTATGGGAATCATCAATATCAAGAGGAGATGTGCATATCGTTGGCTTGTTCCGGTCCGACCCTTTAACTCAGAGTTATGGCCCTTGATTAGTTATGTAGTATGCATATAGAGTAAAAATCGTTTCCGGAGTAGTTCTCTGCAACTACTGGCTGGAATTCAATGAAACTTTATGGGAACCTTCAATATCAAGAGGAGATGGGCATATCGTCGGAATGTTCCGGTCAGACACTTTAACTCAGAGTTATGGCCCTTGATTAGTTATGCAATATGCATATGGAGTAAAAATCGTTTCCGCACTACTTCTCTGCAACTACCGTCTGGAATTCAACGAAACTGTATGGGAATCTTCAATATCAAGAGGAGATGCGCATATCGCGGGCTTGTTCCGGTCAGACCCTTTTACTCAGAGTTATGGCCTTTGATTAGTTATGTAGTATGCATATAGAGTAAAAATCGTTTCGGCACTACTTCTCTGCAACTACTGGCTTGAATTCAACGAAACTTTATGGGAACCTTCAATACCAAGAGAAGATGCGCATATTGTCAGCTTGTTTGGGTCAGACACTTTAACTCAGAGTTATGGCCCTTGATTAGTTATGCAGTATCCATATAGCAAAATATTTGTTTCCTCGCTACTAAAGTCTCTGCTACTACTGGCCGGAATTCAATGAAACTTTATGGGATACTAAGAGGAGATGTGCATATAGTCGCCTTGTTCCAGTCAGATACTTATAACTCAGATTTATGGCCCTTGATTAGTTATGTAGTATGCATACATCTCATTGGCATTTCCAGATTTTGCTATTTAACACAAAGTTATGGCTCTGTTATTGCCCTGAATATTTATCAAGTTCAAAGAATATTACTGTTTATGCCATGATTAATATATAAATAAAGCCTTATGTCTTCAGTTGTTGTGTTAATAATAACCAGTACTCGGCAGGGGATATAAATTCAACGAATTTGCTTGTTTTAATAGGTCTGTCTTGTCACACTAGTTTTGTCAAAGCATAAATAAATGACAATAGAAAGAAAGTATCAAAATTCAGAAAAAAAAATTTACCTTCAATGTCAAGGTCATTGATGTGTGAAGGTCAAGGTCTGTCTGTTGATTTAAAGGGCTGTCCTGAGATAATATTATGTTCAAGTTATATATAGCCACTTACAGCAAAACACAAGCAAAATTTAAACATTTAACCCTGAGATCAAGGTCATTTATGAATGGAGGTGTCAATGTTAGTGTGGTGTACTGAAAAGGTCTTGTCCCAAGGGTTGTTGTGGCCAAGTATGAAGACAAGACACAGAGAACTTAAAAAGTTAGGATAAAAGTTTGCGGATGGCCGACATGACTGTACTTTTTTAGCTAACCAGGGCCGAATGTTCAGGGTGAGCTATCAGTATCAAAGGGGGATACTCCGGTGTTCATCGTCATGCGTCAACAATCATCTCTGAAACTGATGGGCAGATTTACCTCAAAATTGATCCCCTTGTTTTGTGCTGTCATTTTTACTATTATTTGCTTCCAAATAATAATTTTACTTGTTCAGTGTGTGAAATATATCAAACCCTAGACGGATTTTGTTTTATTATTTTCAAGCAATGCAGCAAAAATCATGCTCTTCTTTTAATATTCCGATTACCGATGATCTAGGAGTTGTAATTCCATTTTTGTTAATCAAATTCAATATTAATTTAATGTTACTAGGCAAAAAAAAAACGGACTTTAAGAATTTCACAAACAGTATAAATAAAATTTATAACTAAATTAAAGACAAATCATGACTTTTGATCAACATGTAATACATTTACGTCTCTGATACAAGTATTTAGGAGAAAAAAAATATTTCATTAATTTAAACAATTATTTTAGCTTGATTGCGAAACAAGTTCTTGCACCTTATATTAATCACTTTCCTGGAACCAGTACTGGTGTCATATGAGGAGTCATAATCGTGACCCGAGTCAGGCTCGAATCCATGATTCTTGGCTTGAGAGGCAGATACCTTAACCACTAGATCACCACTCCCCTTAAATTGAAGTTTTGCAATAGATGTTTAATATATTTCATCTACATTAATTTGTTTAAAAAGTAAACGGTTCATTATTAAAAAGAAAAAGAAAAATGTCTTCAAAAAGTGTGGTCAACAAAATAATTCATCCTTTTATCCCGACAATGCATCCAATCATAGACATGGTGCAAACTTGCCGTTTTAAAATATTTTCAGGATAAACATTTGAACTAAATATGACACTGAAAAACATAAGTAATAACTTAAATCATGCCAACAACTTAGATATTAAAGTATATTTATATAAAGTAATCACATTTTGCAATTGGGATTAGAGAAATTATTAATCAACAATGAAAATGACCAACAGTTATCTGTATAATACATTGATCATATAAAATACCTGCATAGTTTGATTCTTGGTGCCGTATGTGTGGGTAGTCTATAATCCTCAAATTAGCAAGGAGCATCACCTGTGAATTCATGTTGTGCTCTGATGGGATAATAAAATTTCATAATTAGCTTTTAGATAATACCAATTGCATCTCTAATGACATGGATTTTCATCGATTTTTTGATTGCCAACTACATTAAATTTAGATTAAAATCCAAGCACTTGTATGATATATCTGAACAATGTTCGTGTGTATTAGAGAAACCTACAATCTTTTCAGCAATAAAATATAAATATTTTTATTAATTTTGCCCCTTTCAAATCATTCCGAGCTTTCTCATTGCATCTTAGCCCTTGAAATTAAACTTCTGCTTTTCTCATATTTGTCTTATAAATATCCAACTTATAAATTCTTGCAGGATATTTCTGTGAAATATTTGAAGGGTGCATTACCCCTAAAATGAATGTAATGATTATAATATCATATAAACATACCTCTTCAATCTCTGGTAATCTTTACTGACTCATCATATCCAATTCCTTGACCATGCTCATGTCTACAAATAGTAACCTTTTTTTAGCTCTGATGAAGTGTTAATAAAGCATCCCAGATTGTAAGTGCGCACAGCTTTTATAACCGCTTCTTAAAAATGATTTAACCCTCAGCTTGATAATACCTTAAAAGAATTAAAGTTTGATTTTTTCAATCCTCACTAAACCTAAATTGACCAATTACTTTTGTCAAAAAATCTTTTCAATCAAATTACAATTTGTTAGTGGTTTTATTTATTTATATTTTATCACAATTCAACACAAAAAATCATACATACCAGTATGCAGGCTGTCGATTTTTTTCCTGTCATCAACAAAAAATTACTAATTCGTTTCTGTCATCAAGTCACATCTCCAACTCCTTAAATGAACAAGAGGGCGATGATGGCCCTGAAGTTGCTCACCTGTATATAGGCCCCTGGAGCGGGGCCAGTTTAAACCTCAGGGCTTTTATTTGAACAAACTTGGTAGACACCCATTAGAAGATGTTTCATGCTAAACATCTAAGGTCTAGCTGGTCAAGTTTTTTCTACACATATAGTAAAAAACAATGACACACCTGAGGCAGGGCCAGGTTTGACCCCAGGGATTTTATTTGAACAATCTTTGTAGACTCTTACTTGAAAATGTTTCGGGCTTAATATCTAAACTCTAGCTATTCGGGTTTTTTCAAAGAAGATTTTTAAGTTTTTGCTATACACATATAAGGAAAATCAATGTCCCCCGGGGCGGGGCCAATTTTGACCCCAGGGCTTTTATTTAAACAAACTTGGTAGACACTCACTAGAAGATGCTTCGTGCTTAATATCTTAACACTAGCTATTTGAGTTTTTTCAAAAAAGATTTTTTGAAGTTTTTGTTATACACATAAGGAAAATGAATAACCCCTGGGGCGGGGCCAATTTTGACCCCAGGGCTTTTATTTGAACAAACTTGGTAGACACTCACTAGAAAATGTTTCATGCTTAGTATCTAAACTTTAGCTATTTGGTTTTTTTCAAAGAAGATTTTTTAAGTTTTTGCTATACACATATAAGGAAAATCAATGACCCCAGGGCTCTTATTTGAACAAACTTGGTAGACATCCATTAGAATATGTTTCATGCTAAATATCTTAGCTCTAGCTCTTTGGGTTCATTAAAAGAAGATTTTTTAAGTTTTTACAATATGCATATAGGGAAAATCAATGACCCCCTGGGGCGGGGCCAATTTTGACCCCAGGGCTTTTATTTGAACAAACTTGGTAGACACTCACTAGAAGATGTTTCATGCCAAATATCTAAGCTCTAGCTCTTTGGGTTTTATAGAAGAAGATATTTAAAATTGTTTTTTTTTGGTTGCAATTGCAACCAGCGTTCTGCATGGAATTAAATTCTTTGAACAATTTTCAAAGGTGACCACCAAAGAAACATTCCTGTGAAGTTTGGATGAAATTGGCTTGGTGGTTTATGAGGAGATGTCATTTAAAGTAAAAGTTTACGGACGTTCGACGGACAGACCCGGGACGAAAAGCGATCACAAAAGCTCACCCTGTCACTTTTCAAGGGATAATAAAATTTCATAATTAGCTTTTAGATAATACCAATTGCATCTCTAATGACATGGATTTTCATCGATTTTTTGATTGCCAACTACATTAAATTTAGGTTAAAATCCAAGCACTTGTATGATATATCTGAACAATGTTCGTGTGTATTAGAGAAACCTACAATCTTTTCAGCAATAAAATATAAATATTTTTATTAATTTTGCCCCTTTCAAATCATTCCGAGCTTTCTCATTGCATCTTAGCCCTTGAAATTAAACTTCTGCTTTTCTCATGTTTGTCTTACAAATATCCAACTTATAAATTCTTGCAGGATATTTCTGTGAAATATTTGAAGGGTGCATTACCCTCAAATGAATGTAATGATTATAATATCATATAAACTTACCTCTTCAATCTCATGTAATCTTTACTGACTCATCATATCCAATTCCTTGACCATGCTCATGTCTACAAATAGTAACCTTTTTTTAGCTCAGATGAAGTGTTAATAAAGCATCCCAGATTGTAAGTGCGCACAGCTTTTATAACCGCTTCTTAAAAGAACAAAAATGATTTAACCCTCAGCTTGATAATACCTTAAAAGAATTATAGTTTGATTTTTTCAATCCTCACTAAACCTAAATTGACCAATTACTTTTGTCGAAAAATCTTTTCAATCAAATTACAATTTTGTTAGTGGTTTTATTTATTTATATTTAATCACAATTCAACACAAAAAATCATACATACCAGTATGCAGGCTGTCGATTTTTTTCCTGTCATCAACAAAAAATTACTAATTCGTTTCTGTCATCAAGTCACATCTCCAACTCCTAAATGAACAAGAGGGCGATGATGGCCCTGAAGTTGCTCACCTGTATATAGGCCCCTGGAGCGGGGCCAGTTTAAACCTCAGGGCTTTTATTTGAACAAACTTGGTAGACACCCATTAGAAGATGTTTTCATGCTAAACATCTAAGGTCTAGCTGGTCAAGTTTTTTTCTACACATATAGTAAAAAACAATGACACACCTGAGGCAGGGCCAGTTTTGACCCCAGGATTTTATTTGAACAATCTTTGTAGACACTTACTTGAAAATGTGTTCAGGCTTAATATCTAAACTCTAGCTATTCGGGTTTTCAAAGAAGAGTTTTTAAGTTTTTGCTATACACATATAAGGAAAATCAATTGGTCCCCCGGGGCGGGCCAATTTTGACCCCAGGGCTTTTATTTAAACAAACTTGGTAGACACTCACTAGAAGATGCTTCGTGCTTAATATCTTAACACTAGCTATTTGAGTTTTTTTCAAAAAAGATTTTTGAAGTTTTTGTTTATACACATAAGGAAAATGAATAACCCCTGGGGCGGGGCCAATTTTGACCCCAGGGCTTTTATTTGAACAAACTTGGTAGACACTCACTAGAAAATGTTTCATGCTTAGTATCTAAACTTTAGCTATTTGGTTTTTTTTCAAAGAAGATTTTTTAAGTTTTTGCTATACACATATAAGGAAAATCAATGACCCCAGGGCTCTTATTTGAACAAACTTGGTAGACATCCATTAGAATATGTTTCATGCTAAATATCTTAGCTCTAGCTCTTTGGGTTCATTAAAAGAAGATTTTTTAAGTTTTTACAATATGCATATAGGGAAAATCAATGACCCCCTGGGGTGGGGCCAATTTTGACCCCAGGGCTTTTATTTGAACAAACTTGGTAGACACTCACTAGAAGATGTTTCATGCCAAATATCTAAGCTCTAGCTCTTTGGGTTTTATAGAAGAAGATATTTAAAATTGTTTTTTTTTTGTTGCCATTGCAACCAGAGTTCTGCATGGAATTAAATTCTTTGAACAATTTTCAAAGGTGACCACCAAAGAAACATTCCTGTGAAGTTTGGATGAAATTGGCTTGGTGGTTTATGAGGAGATGTCATTTAAAGTAAAAGTTTACGGACGTTCGACGGACAGACCCCGACGACAAAAGCGATCACAAAAGCTCACCCTGTCACTTTGTGACAGGTGAGCTAAAAAAGGTTTAAAAAATATATATATATCTTAAAAGAGAATAAATCTTTATTTCTTAAAAATGTCGATTCTACAAGTTTTGACATAGGTTAATAAAGGCAATCATGAAGTAATTAGAAATACTGTTTACCATAGACCAATTCATTTTAAATATTTTCATGAATCATTTTCTTGATTTAAACTACATGTAATACCTGAAGATTAAAGTGGACATATTTCTAACAAAACACCATATCCATCTCTCTTCAACAATGAAACAACTTCCAGTCTTACAAAATCTTGCCAGTACAAAGGGTGTAGAAAGCTGCCACAAACACGAAACCTTTTTGCGAGTGAATAAGTGCTGGTCCTCTCGAAAGGATCGTGACCAGTCTTGATCAACTTTGTGTCTGCCAATAAAAATGATAAATACAGAATCCCTAAAGAAAGCCCAGCACGACAAAATTGAAAATGTTGCAGGCTTGGTTTGATTGAGCCTGTTCATTGACGGTACTGGAAAGTGCAAGTTACCGTTCACGCCCTCTAGCACCGGCTTAAGCAGAATTCAACATTTAAACATGAAAAGGCCAGTGCATCGCGGCAGAATATATTATGACATAGGTTGGACAATTTGAAACCAGAATTGTAATAGAATTAATGACACATACAGTAATTTATTGGATGGAATAATTGTAATTAAAATATGCACGTTAGTAACATGGAAATACTTTTTTAAAACAAAAATTAGACAACAGATTTTAATTACAACACAATATATTTTATTTTATTATGTTTTGCACTAATAAAGGCATATAGTGACTACATACATTTGGAGTCACATATTCTGTAGGAATAATTCTGTAAAGTCTTTCACCCAAATCATTGTTGGCGATGGATGTAAAGAAACATAATATTTGAAGTGGATACATTAAAAAAAAAAAATTAAGGGAAGTTGCAGTTTAAAAAAAAAATATTTTTCATGAAAAATTCTTTAATCCAGAGGGAGATAATTACGGAAATAAGTTTTGCCAGAGTTTCAAAAACCTTGGTGCACATAAAGATATGTGGTTATGATAAAGGACATTATGATTTGAAATTTGAAGAAGGTTTCAGGGCTTTTAAAGAAAAAAATGTAATGTAAAAAATTATTTTAACTGTTTAAAATTACTTGCACAAAAATCTTGAACCTTGAAAATCAGGACACAGACCTGGGTGAGGAACAAGTTCTCAATATATATGTCATAAATGTGAAATATAAAAAATAAGTTCTTTTTATCTGATTTAATTTAATAACATATGATTTATGATGTTAACTAGTCTGGAAAAAAAACTGGATACTTACGTACATGAAGCTTGTAACAGTATTTAACTGCTGCAGCTGTTTATACTGTATAAAATCCTTTTTTGGCATGGACTGCATAATTCAGTTGTAATATTAACATAAATCATTTAAACTTTATATTATTTATTTATTTATTTGGTCTACAAACTAAAATTTTGTAAAAATATTTTATATAACAGGTTGTATAACTTTGAGGCGGTCCCTTCCTATAAAATTGCATGATCCGCTTTTGGACAATTCGGTGCAATTCATTTGAATAGCGCTATCAAAATAATTCCTCAAGTATTTTTTTAACGGTTGGTGTTGCAGGTAGTTAACATATTGGGCATCAAATATCTACCAGCTTTGATCCAATATCTTTCGAGTTTTTATTATAAATAAGGCAACAATTTCAAATATGCGTTGTCAACGGCGCTAATTTTCATGAGAAACGGAAACGCTTAGTTAAGCATCTGAGTGAATCTGATATGAATTACACAGATGTTCACATTTTTTTTCCACTGTCAAGTAGCTAACATCCTAATACACATGCCTGTTAGGTAAAAACATTTTTAAGCTCAAAACTGTGTGAAGAATATTTCGTTAAATTTCTGACTGATCCGTTATTGGCTATGATCCGCTATTGGCTAACTCACTGTACCTTCTAACTCTTCTTATGAGCCTAAGAACCTTCAAACTATTAGAGTGACCTTGACCTTGGAGCTAGGAACACAGGTCTTACACGCAACACGTCATCTTGATGTGGTAGACATTTGTGCCAAGTTATTTTAAAATCCTTCCATGCATGACAAAGTTTGATCCGGACACGAGTGTGTGTATCTATAATCTCTAATTGTGATAGCATGAACCTTCAGAATATAAGTGTGACTTTGACCTTTGAAAAAGTACAATCTGTTTTTGGACTCCGACATGACCAATAAGGTACGTCGGTTCTTAGGACCCGACACAACATTGTTCATGTGATAGACATTTGTGCCAAGTTATTTTAAAAAATCCTTCCATGTATTGACAAATTACAGTCCGACATGAATGTGGTATCTTCAAACTCTTCTCGAGAGAATGAGTACCTTCAAACTATAAGTGTGACCTTGACCTTGAAGGTCAGGACAGGGGCCTTGAACGCGAGTTGTCGACTTAATGTGGTTGACAAAGTGTCACGTTCTACCTTAAGTAAGACATTTATGCAGTTTATGTAAACTTGTTTCAAAGACAAATGTCAATTCTTTTAAGATATACTCCTCTTTGATTCTGTTTATTAATATTCCAATACAACGTCTCTGTCTGATCTCTTCTAAATTTAGTTAAAGATTAAACTATAATGCAACTTTTTTATTAACAAGAGGTGTCAGAGGACAGGGACGCTCAAAAGAATTGTCACAAGAAGAGTGTTTCATTAAGGATGATAATGATTACCTATTTGAATAGATAAAATTGTTCCTAAAAGGTAAAAAGGCTTGTTTGATGTTTTATCGAGTAAATCACTGCTTGATTATTATGAATACAAAATATTGTCACAAGGTACAAATCCTTCAGTAGTTATGGCCAGATACCAGTTTAGATGCAAAAACTTTACCATTAATAATGCAAAAATCAAATCAGAGTTATGGGACTTGTGCCAATCATATTAGATTATCACAGAAAACAAGTGTGTGAAGTTTCAATCCATTCCTTAAGTATTTATGGAGATACCAGCTTACACGCAAAAACTTAACAAAGAATTTTTAAGTTAATAAAGGGGCATAGATATGAAAAAAAGCAAATCAGAGTTATGAGACTTGTGCCAATCATGTTAGATAATCAAAGAGAACAAGTGTGTGAATTTTCAATCCATTCCCTTCAGTAGTTATGGAGATACTAGCTTACACATCAAAACTTAACCACAGGGATGCTCTGCATTCTACGAATAAACAACCACAGGGATGCTCTGCATTCTACGAATAAACAACCACAGGGATGCTCTGCATTCTACGAATAAACAACCACAGGGATGCTCTGCATTCTACGAATAAACAACCACAGGGATGCTCTGCATTCTACGAATAAACAAGCTATATCACTTATAAAAGTGAATCTTTTGAAAAGCTGCATCTACAGAAACTTGATCCTTTTATAGATAAGGATAGTGGTGACAAGACTCTATACTCGATGGACGTGTTTATGTGATATATACAGTTAATAGTGATTTACTAGCTGATAAGCCCTTACTGAAGTTCGGCAGGTCTCTGGGGTAAATGCGTAGAAAACTACTTGAGTGAATCACCTAAACACTGACTTATTCTTTTTTCAAATCTGCAAAAAAATGACTATTCAAGTTTAATTTTTTAAGATAAGCTGAATTAGAGATTATGAACAACTGGCGAAATAAAAATAAATAAATAAAATTAATCAATAAATAAAAGAAATGAAAAAATAGGGGGGAAAAACCTTTATTGGCATGAAATATTACCACACTGCACAAATATTTTTGTTTGATACTGCTTGAGAATTATTACATTTAATAAGGGGTCGAATGGGGTTTTAAACTTGAACTATCACTAAATGTGATTAATACCCCCACAAGACTGCTTCGGAAATGAGGATGTTACTAGTAACAGAATACCTTGTAAAAGAATTGAAATATAGAGTTATGGTTGTGGGCAATTAAAGATAGTTGTGGTTCTTGTATATTGCATTTCCTTTCAATGTGGTTGGCCAGTGATGAAGTTTTATTGAATTACTTCTGTAATAAGTCCAGAAAGACAAAGAAAAGGAACAAAGGGCAATAACTCTATAAATACTGAAGATGTAGTTTATAGTTCTTGTGCACTGCACTTCCTCTTTTTGTGCTTGACCATTTGTATAAGTTGTTTTGAATTTCAACCAGTATGTTTTAAGTTATGCTCCGGACAAGGAAAAGTATCAAAAGGGCAGTAACTCTGTATTTTGTCAAAATGGAGTTATGGCTCTTATTCACTGCACTTTCCTTTTAATGTCCTTGACAACTGTATGAAGTTGTATTGAATTCCAAACAGTAGTTTTCAAAGTTATGCTCTGGACAAGGAAAAGTAACAAAGCGGCAATAACTCTGTAATTTGTCAAAAGATGGAGTTATGGTTCTTGTGCACTGCCACTTCCTCTCAATGTGCTTGACCATTGTATAGCAAATTATATTTGAATTCCAATCATAAGTCTTCAAGTTATGCTCCGGACAAAAGAAGCAATGGAAAAGCTAAACAAAGCCGGCAGTAACTTTGTAATTAGTCAAGATGGAGTTATGGTTCTTGTGGCACTTCCTCTCAGATGTGCGGTGCACCATTGCCTGATGAAGTTAATAATGAATTCCAACAATTAGTCTTCAAGTTATACTCCGGACAAAAGAAATCCAATGGAAAAGTAACAAAGAGGCAATTACTCTGTAATTACTTTAGATTAGAGTTATGGTTCTTATGCCACATGCACTTCCCCCTTACTATGTTTGACAATTGTAGCGAAGTTCTTTGAATTCCATCCAGTAATTTCCAAGTTATGCCCCGGACAAGGAAAATAGCTAAAAAAAGTAACAAAGGCTCATAACTCTGTAATTAGCTCAAGATAGAGTTATGGTTCTTGCTGCACTGCCCACTTCCTCTCAATGTGCTTGACCATTGTATGTAGTAATATTGAATTCCAACCATTAGTCTTCAAGTTATGATTCGGACAAAAGAAAGCAATGGAAAAAGAAACAAAGGGCAATAACTCTGTAATTACTTTAGATAGAGTTTATGGTTCTTGTGCACCTGCACTTCCCCTTATTGTGCTTTGACAATTGTATGAAGTTGTTTTGAATTCCAACCAGTAGTTTTCAAGTTATGCCCATGGACAAGGCAAAAGTAACAAAGGGCAATAACTCTGTAATTAGTTCAAGATAGAGTTATGCGTTTTCTTGTGCACTGCACTTCCCTCTCAATGTGCTTGACCATTGTATGTAGTTATATTGAATTCCAACCATTAGTCTTCAAGTTATGGTCCGGACAAGGAAAATGCAACGGATGTCTGGACCGACCGACCGACCGACCAACCGACCACCGGGTGACTCCTATATACCCCCCCAAACTTCGCTTTTGGGGGTATAATAATCAGCTATTATTGGTAATTACACTAGAGACAGCCTCTGACAGTGGTGTCAAATTAACTCACTAATTTTCAGTGAGTCAAATGTTAAATTTGCTCATCTAATGCTATCCAATGAGTGCGTTTCACTGGCCATGTAGCTTTCGCAGAAGCGTCGGGTCAATGCTGAAATAAATATGTATCTGTCAGTTTTGATATAAAGACAGAGACTCAGAAAACCCGTCAAATTTAGTTTTTAGCTCGACTATTCGCAGAATAATCGAGCTAATGCAGTCACCCATTTGTCGGCGTCGGCGTCCCTGTGGTTAAGTTTTTGTATGTAAGCTGGTATCTCCATAACTACTGAAGGGAATGGATTGAAACTTCACACACTTGTTCTCTGTGATTATCTAAGATGATTGGCACAAGTCCCATAACTCTGATTTGCTTTTTTCATAATTATGCCCCTTTTTCGACTTAGAAATTCTTGGTTAAGTTTTTGTATGTAAGCTGGTATCTCCATAACTACTGAAGGGAATAGATTGAAACTTCACACACTTGTTCTCTGTGATTATCTAAGATGATTGGCATAAGTCCCATAACTCTGATTTGCTTTTTTACATAATTATGCCCCTTTTTCGACTTAGAAATTCTTGGTTAAGTTTTTGTATGTAAGCTGGTATCTCCATAACTACTGAAGGGAATGGATTGAAACTTCACACACTTGCTTCTCTGTGATTATCTAAGATGATTGGTACAAGTCCCATAACTCTGATTTGCTTTTTTTTCATAATTATGCACCCTTTTTCTACTTAAAAATTCTTGGTTAAGTTTTTGCTTGTAAGCTGGTATCTCCATAACTACTGAAGGGAATGGATTGAAACTTCACACACTTGTTCTCTGTGATTATCTAAGATGATTGGCATAAGTCCCATAACTCTGATTTGCTTTTTTACATAATTATGCCCCTTTTTCGACTTAGAAATTCTTGGTTAAGTTTTTGTATGTAAGCTGGTATCTCCATAACTACTGAAGGGAATGGATTGAAAACTTCACACACTTGTTCTCTGTGATTATCTAAGATGATTGGTACAAGTCCCATAACTCTGATTTGCTTTTTTTTCATAATTATGCCCCTTTTCTACTTTAAAAATTCTTGGTTAAGTTTTTGCGTGTAAGCTGGTATCTCCATAACTACTGATGGGAATGGATTGAAAACTTCACACACTTGCTCTCTGTGATTATCTAAGATGATTGGCACAAGTCCCATAACTCTGATTTGCCTTTTTACATAATTATGCCCCTTTTTCGACTTAGAAATTCTTGGTTAAGTTTTGCGTGTAAGCTGGTATCTCCATAACTACTGAAGGGAATGGATTGAAACTTCACACACTTGTTCTCTGTGATTATCTAAGATGATTGCGCACAAGTCCCATAACTCTGATTTGCTTTTTTACATAATAATGCCCCCTTTTCGACTTAGAAATTCTGGCGTTAAGTTTTTGCGTGTTAAAGCTGGTATCTTCATAACTACTGAACGGAATGGATTGAAAACTTCACACACTTGTTTTCTGTGATTATCTTAGATGATTAGCACAAGTCTCCAAACTCTTGATTTGCTTTTTTACATAATAATGCCCCTTTTTTTCGACTTAGAAATTCTGGGTTAAGTTTTTTGTGTGTAAGCTGTGTATCTCCATAACTACTGAAGGGAATGTATTGAAACTTGAAGGGTTTGTACCTTTTCGGACAATTTTATGTATTCATATAGGTAAGCATTATTATACTCAATGAAACACCCTTGTGACAAATTTTCGAATAGTCGAGCGTTACTGTCCTCCGACAGTTCTTGTTAATCATTTTGACAGCGTAATATATCTTCAATAATTAATTCAAATCAACAGGGAAAAGTGGCGTTTGATTTGAATAAGAGATCTTCAAAGTATGTATACATAAACTGCCTATATGTCTTTAATTAAATACTTTATAGAAGAATGAACGAAAAATCTGACCATACAAAAAAGGAGAAAAGGGTACAATAATAATTATAAAATGTTCCCCTTGTTCACTGCCGCAGCGTTTTGACCCCCCATCACATCTGCGAAAGCAATGGCCAGTGTGATATTAACATTTTTTTCAAGATGAAACAACCATTTTCATTGGATAAAATAAGTTGTGGCCTCAATATAATAACTGGTGGCCATGAGATAATAACTCTTGGCCACAAGATAGTAAGTCTTGGCCACGAGATAATAAGTCGTGGCCACAAGGTAATATAATATCTTGAGGCCGCAAGGTAATAAAGCTTGGCCACAACTGCAGATGTCACCTCTATGCCACTGTACAATCCATTAAAAAAAAAAACAAAGTTATTAGCCACTACTAGCAAAATTCAAGCAAAATTTTGACATTCAACCTTGAAGGTCAATGTCATTCTATGAATGAAGGTCAAGTTTAGTCTAGTCTTCTTAAAGAGTTTGTCCCAAGGGTTGTTTTGAGCCAAGTGTATGAAGACAATACACTAAGAACTTAAAAAGTTGCGGAGGGAAACAGCAATGGAAACGGTTCCATGACTGTAACAATACCTCTTTTTTCAAAAAGAAAGTTGAGTTAAACAATGTTATCCATACTGACCTCATCCTTTTAGGGGATAGGGCATCACTTTGCAATGTGTCATAATAGTGATCATATAGACATGTACGGCAGTATAGGGAGTGCCTATCAGTATTTTACAATGGTTCTGAAAAATAACCCCTATTGATGACCTGTTAACGTAAGAGTCATGTGGTTAGCAGCAGGGGCAGCAGACAGGCCTGTAAAACTCATTTTTATATACTACTGAAATTTGAAGTTGATACCCTAAGAAATGAAAAGGTTATAGAAAAAAAATATTTTACTACACCAAAATTCTAATCTGAAATCTGAACGCGGACGTTGTGATTGAATCCAAACAGATCTCCATATACATCGTATAGTCGAACTTAAAATTAAATAGCATTGAGAATTGTGATTAGTCATTCAATTTTTCAGGCTTTAAATTTATAATTATGTGAATGCTTTGTTGTGATTTTCTGGCACGAAGATAGAATTTCAATCTATATTTTTGTCACTTGCTTAAATATAGGGCACACAACTGTATTTTGAAAAGGTTGTAAACATTTATTAATGCATCTGAAGAAACAAATTATAGAAGAAGCAAATAATGTAAAAGTAAAAAGATACAATTAAATCACATTCGTTATGATATCACAGTCTTAGATGAACATTGTCATTATTTTTGATCACATTGTTCTAGCTTGACTACATCTCAATGATTCATCATTGTAAAAGCGGCTTCCTTACTTTCATTTTTGTTGGCGCTTGAAATCGGTGTCGATGAAGGAGAGTTTCTGAAAAAAATATGATATTTTGATTAGGACGATAAGCCAGTTTTGTTGCAGACAGAAATGATTTAACTTTTAAGTGACAATATGCTCATCTTCCTCTGTCATATAACAATATGCTCATCTTCCTCTGTCATATAAAATGTCCTAAAAAACTTCAACTAATTGTCTTTCGATATGAACAGTGGCAAGAACAAACAAGAGTATTTGTGACCCTAGTGAATGCTCTCACACATTCACATTGCTAAACTATTTGCAAAAGTAGAAATACAACTTTTGATACAGTATTGTGGCCCCTACAATTTCAAACACTGCAAAAGTAGATTTCTTTCCATGCAACGTAACTTGAAGAAGCACGTTGGTAAATAATACTATATATATTGGCAAAGAACGAAATATTTATTTGGAGTAATAGAAACTTCATTCAAGTGTAACCTTTAACATTTTATGGTTTATAAATGTCAAATATTCAATTTTCCAGAAAATGAGGATGTACTCTAACACGACCTGCAGTTATCCCTATTGAACATAGAAGAACCGAAAGTGTGTGTTATTATGCTATAAGGGCATTTTTCAAAAAATGTGCAAATTCTTGTCCCACAGCTATTTTCATAATTATTTTACATAATTTATTATAAATATGCATTTTTCTTTTACTGTGTATTCATCTAATATATCATTAATAATTTACACAGATTCTTCTGATATAACAGATAATGCCTGTCCGGATATATTGATTAAAAATATTTCTTGTATAGTAAAATTAAAGGTGTCACAATTTAAAAAAATAACATTGTACTGAAACTGTTAGCACTTAAATATATAAAAATAGAAGAACATTTATATTTTCTAAGTAATTCATAGACAAAACAAGATTTCTTTTAAATAAAAGACAACCCTTATTTGTATATTATCATATTTTTTTTTAAATTCCAAATTTGTCCCATATTTGATTTCCATCCTGTCACAACACAGAATTGTTTTTTCCATAAACAATTATTAGTCCCTCTAACTTCCTGATTTATGTGTACAGAAGTAGTCTCCCTTTTCAAAAACAAAATGGTGCATCAAGAACAGTCATTGTTGGCGCATAGATGCTTTTTCCATGAAAATAATTGCTGACGGACAAGGTGAGTACATCTTAAATCTTTCCTTCCTGTCACTGTCTTTTTGGAGGCATAACTAGTCATAAAACCTTTCTTCTATTTACCATGTTTTGGTACATGATGTGCATTTTAAAATTTTCCTCCACATGAACTTGAAAAGGGACCAGTTATTATTTTTATTGTTTTTAATCATTTATTTTCCATACTGTCCCATTTCCATTCTGTCACATTGAAATTTTGTGACAGGAAAGAATGTTTCTGTGACAGGAAAGAAAAATTGAAATAAAATTATGTTTATATATTGTTAAATAATGTTTTATTTTAAAATATATCTAAAGCCCAGTGATTTTGTAACAAAAACATAACATATTACCAGTAACACAAACCCAGAGCAACACCATTCGCCTGCTTTTTGAACTGACTACAATGTTTTTGTTTTATTAAATATATATGTAATTGCCCCCATTTATGATTAAAGTACTACATTATCTTAAAAAAAATTAACATAATAGATTCTTATTGATTAACCCAGAGTTGCTATGGTTTTTCCAATATTGTTATCGCTAACATTTTATTATGCCCTGATGGAGTATTTGGAGAATTATTGTTTTTTGTCCCATCCTGGGTCCTGTAGGTCTGTCTGTCTGTCTCAAAAGTTTCAACTTAGTTTATTTATTTTCTCCATTACTTGACATATTTATTTTCATATAATATGTTTTTTACAAAAAGAACTGCAAAAAAAAACCATTACATATCACCTTGACCCTCCAAATGAGCTTTTTTTGGATAGCATAAATTTGCAAAAAAAATCCTAAAAAAAAATAGCATTGTTAAATTTCTAAGACATGACCTCAGTAAAACTTCAGTACATATTGACCTTCACCTACTAAGGACCTTAACCTTTAAAGTAAAGAATGTTTCAAAAGGTCACCCAAAAACTTTAACATTGTTTTAATTCCCTTATTAGCTGACAGATTCTTTTCATATTCACACACATTATTCCTTGTTTTAGGTATAAAATGGCATTGGCTGCAGAGCATGCACATTGATACAGACAGAGAAGGGACGCTGATTCACAGAAAAGGGCATCTTCCCTTATACTCTGTTTGTCCAGAACTGGGAAACCCCATTGTAAGGCAGCATCTACATCGTACCATACAGCCTAGACTTCAATCTTTACAGACCACAGTTCATATCATGTGGACTAGTACAAGGAGTGATATGCTTGACAAGAACTGGGTACCGAATCATTTTGCACCCTCGATACCCATTGCTCCACCTGATTCTGATGATGCAGTAGAGCCCTCTATTCCAACCTGTTCAGACACGAACTCAAGCAAAACAGTTTTTTTACAGAAAATACTTTGTTATTGCTCAACACATTTGTTGCTGTTAGGTATCATGGAAAACCCTACCCTGGGCAAGTAATTGATGTGAGCGAAAGTGAAGTTTTTGTTTGGTGCCTCCATCAAGTGGGCAAAACAAAGAATGAGTTTTATTGGCCAAAGTTAGTTAAAGATGAATGCTGGTACAAGTTGGGAAATATTATTTTGTACTACAGTAGATGAGCCGCAGGTGAAAGCTTCCACGTCTGTATACAAACATCTCATTTTCAAAGAGTTATTAATAATAAAATGAACCTACATTTATTGGCTCTTTATGTGCTAGTATTATGACTATAGAAGATTGTCATTTATAGCAATGCCGGCAAAGTATTTGTTAATAAAAGTTGAATTACATTTTAAAATGTTATAATTAAATATTATAGCGCATTAAAGATCCTGTACATTGATTTTTGGATGGCAAATTTAGATTCAGTTAAATAGAATTGAGTAAAAGTTTGTGCATTTGGTAAACCTACTGTTTTGAAATGGATCCCTCTTTGCATTATAAACAAGTATACCAAGTTTTAAGTGGATATCATGATATTGTTTTGTGAAATGAACACAAACCACAGTTTTGAAAGTTAAATAAGAGCAATAATTTTAGTAAAGTATTTTAAGGTTACACACCTCTTCAAAATAGATTCATTTTTTGATAATGAGCTATTACTCCAATTAAGTTAAACAACTTTGTAGAAAGAATATTTTGGTTACCTGCCTTTTTGAAATGGATCCTCCTTTTGATATTGAACAAGAGTTTTAAGTTCAAAGTGAATACCTTTAAAAGGTTTTTAAGACAGTAAAACCAATTAAATACAAGGCAGTCTGAAGGACAGCTAAATTCTCTTCCACAGTGAACATGAATGTGTTTCTTCTTGACCTTTTACCAGCCATTACCTTGATGTTATGCCATGCATATCATAAGCACATAGTCTCATGATGGTGATTTTTTGTGCCATGTTATTTAAAATCTTCCATAAAGTAAAAAAAAAAAGTTATGGAGAGCATACAACCTTGACCTTGGGGTAGCAACCTGGATGTTGAACTCTGCAGATTGTGTCATGGTTGTGATCATTTGTGCCAAGTAATTTTACAACCCTTGAATTGTCTATAAGTTTATAGAGCGGACATGAAAAATAGATGCTTTTTACATTGGACCTTTGATTGTGACCCTGACCTTCAGGGTTGTGACTTGATTATTGTGCTCTGCCAATGGTGTCATAATGGTAATCATTTCTGCCAAGTTATCTTAAAAACATTGCAGCAGTTTAAATGTTATGTACAGACACAAAATGTAGACTTTTCTAAAATTTGACTTGTAAATGTGACCTTGGGTGTAGCAATTCAATTATTATTGCGCTCTGCACATCGTCTCAAAATGGTGATCACTCATGCCAAGTTATTTAAAAAAAACTTTTCAGCGGTTTTAAGGTTATGGAGCGGATACAATTGTACGTCTTTTAACACTTGACCTTTAAATGTGACCTTGACCTTGGGAAAGCAACCAAATTATTGCGCTCTGCACATTGTCTCATAATGGTAATCACTTGTGCCAAGCTATTAAAAAAAACAGAGGTTTAAAAGTTGTGGAGGGGGGATATGAAATGTAGACTTTTATAAATTTGACCTTTAAGTGTGACCTTGACCTTTTGGGTAGCAAGCCATTATTGCGCTCTGCATGTTGTCTTATAATTGGGATCAGTTGTGACAAGTTATGTTAAGTATATGGAGCGGATAACGAAATGTAGATTTGTTATTATGAAATGAAGACTTTTTAACATTTGACCTTTAAGTGTGACCTTGACCTTGGGGGTAGCAACCCAATCATTGCATAATGCACATCGTCTCAAGTTGTTTTAAAGAATTAAAGCAGTTAAAAAGTTATGGAGCGGACACGAAATGTAGATTTTTATTATGAAATGAAGACATTTTAACATTTGACCTTTAAGTGTGACCTTGACCTTGGGGGTAGCAACTTAATTTTTGCGCTCTCCATATCGTCTCTTTATGGTTGTTACTACTTGTGCCAGGTTATTTCAAGAAATTTTCAGTGGCTTAAAAGTTATGGTGCTGACACGAAAGTGTTACGGACAGACAGACTGACAGACAGAGGCTATTCCTATAATCCCCTTTCTGCTACGTGGAAGGGGATTAATAATTAAAGGCGTAGCTGAAATAATATTTTTTCCTTCAAAGTAGTTTGTAAAGCCAAGCTAATAAAATATGCAAGTTTAAAGAATGTTTTCTTACAGTCATGCCACCAAAATAATGTACAGTTTCTGACACACTTATTAAAGAGTGTGTTGCTATACACTATACTGTCACTAGCATGTCCATTGGGTTATATTTACAGCTGCAGAACTTTTCATTCTGCGTAAGAGTAATGCTTTGTTCATGTATGCCTTTTGAACAGACATTTAAAATGTCACAGTACTGTTAGAAGATGTATGAGGTGTAAGCCATCAATGCTAGAGTTTTGTTCAAGTTAATTGGTTTAATAAAAGTTGTTATTTCATTCTACAATAAAAAGAAATAAAAATGCTGTCAATCATTATTTCATCTTTCCTTCCTGTCACGTGACGTTCCTTCCTGTAACAGTACAGTCCTTCCTGTCACATGACAGTTTTATCTAGTTTTCTCAATACTTGTTCAATAATGGAAATAAAATTATTTATATAATTCTAGGTTATTTTATATTTTATTATGTAAATGAAAAATTCAGTTCGACAAATGAAGTAAGTGAACATAAAATTAAAAAATCAGGACAATATAATATACATTTATTGGAATTCTTATTTTAGAAGTTCCAAATTTATTTCTTTTAATGAAATTTAAAAAAAAACTACTCTGTATAATATATACTAATGAATAATAAATATACAAATAAAACAAGTAAAAAATAAACATTTTTTACCAAAATAGAGCACAAAAACTGTCTGTGACAGGAAGGAATTACACGTTTCACATCCCTGTATTTAAGTCACCGGTCCTATAAATGAACATATCTGGGAGGTCCCCCTAGTACTTTGAATTATCATTGAAAGTCAGTACATGATTTTAAACATGAAAAAGTAAAAGAAGAATGCCTGTGACAGTCTTATAAAAAATCAGTAAAAAATTGCACATTTTTTGAAAAATTCCCATAAATTACTGATGATGTTCTATATTTCTATATTTAGACATGTGACGTAATCATTATACATGTGACATAACCACAAATAAATGTGATGCGCTTAAAATAAGTACGGAAACAAATCAGGCACAAATGCACTATTCCATCAAAAGCATTCATAATTTTTTAGGGAAAATTTCAAATGATGTCAATAGAATCAAAATAATATATTGGTGATTTAATCGCTTGGTAAATCACTGTTTGCGGTTCAGATGCGCATCACTATATCACTTTGGGCTATGCCCTGTGATATAATTCCTCGCATCCAAACTCCAAACAGTGATTTTACTTGAGCAATAAAGTCACTTTGTGGGATGTATTATTTCTTAAATAAAAACAGTAAGCAATGAAAGTGTGTAAAAGGACGTACTTAAAGACCACTGTATATATGGCCCCATCTATAGTTATTTCTTATTTTAATATGAGGGACAATCCCATATAACATAGACTTTGCTGTTAAATATCATCTAATTCAAGTGTTAATATCATCTAATTCAAGTGAACGTAAAACAAGATATGTTTGTAAAACATGTATGCCCCCTATGGGAAGCCAATTAGTCATGTGATCAGGTTGCATGACTTCTGACCCAGTGAACAAAAAATTAATAAGGGTTTTCCACTGGTCATATAAAGTTTGAAGTTCCTAGGCCTAAGCATTGTTTAGTTATTGATTGGAAACCGTTTTAACTTACAAGGTCAATGTGACCTTGACCTTTGACCCCAAAATCAATAGGGGTCAACTATTGGTAATGACCAATCATCATATAAAGTTTGAAGTTCCTAGACCTAAGCGTTCTTTAGTTATTGATCGGAAACCGTTTTTACTTACAAGGTCAATGTGACCTTGACCTTTGACCCCAAAATCAATAGGGGTCATCTACTGGTCATGACCAATCATCATACCAAGTTTGAAGTTCCTTGGCCTTAGGGTCCTTAAGGTAGAGTGGAAACCGTTTTTAACTTCAAGTAAATGTGACCTTGACCTTTGACCCCTTGACTCCAAAATCAATAGGGGTCATCTACTGGTCATGACCAATCACCATACCAAGTTTGAAGTTCCTAGGCCTAAGCGTTCTTTAGTTATTGATCAGAAACCGTTTTTACCTACAAGGTCAATGTGACCTTGACCTTTGACCCCTTGACCTCAAAATCAATAGGGGTCATCAACTGGTCATGACCAATCACCATACAAAGTTTGAAGTTCCTAGGCCTAAGCGTTCTTAAGTTATTGATCGGAAACCGTTTTTATTTACAAGGTCAATGTGACCTTGACCCCTTGACCCCAAAATCAATAGGGGTCATTTACTGATCATGACCAATCATCATACAAAGTTTGAAGTTCCTAGGCCTAAGTGTTCTTTAGTTATTGATCGGAAACTGTTTTTACTTACAAGGTCAATGTGACCTTGACCTTTGACCCCTTGACCCCAAAATCAATAGGGGTCATCTACTGGTCATGACCAATCACCATACCAAGTTTGAAGTTCCTAGGCCTAAGGGTTCTTTAGTTATCACTCGGAAACCATTTGGTCTACAGACCGACGGACCAACGGACCGACAAATGCAAAGCAATATACCCCCTCTTCTTTGAAGTGGGGGCATAATAAGAAACATCAATATGACTGGTAATATTTCCAGTGCATTCTTACAAAATATTGAAATGAAATAAATTTAATTTCATAGCATGACATGACAACTTTTTTGAACAAATATGCTCCATGTGGGATAGACGACTGTTAACATGTTTTCAAACTACCTTGAAAATTCAAGTTGGCAATGAATATGGAGGGAAATATCCGCCAAAAGTATATGTATCTTAATAAGGACATGTTTATGATTTGCGTAAGAATTACGTTGATATGTGTGATAATTTTGTCGTTGATATGCACTATGATACGAGGAGTAACTATTGGACGTCTTATGGACTTAGGAAATGGAAGGTGCCGGGCTGGAATCAAGAATTCAACTAGAAATGTGTCGTCACGCCACAGATGCTGCATACAGCCAAAGCAGATGTTATAATATTTAGTTCCAAATTTGTTTGCACAAATTATTTTTCCATTTTAAGTTCAAAGCCCTTAAAACTATTCAATGTTAACACAAACCAGGCACTGAAACTATTCAGTGTTGACCTTTTGTAAACTGCATATTGCATATTTGTAGCGAAAATTATGGCTACATACACTTCCACAAAATTATGAGTGCAGAAACTGAAAATTCAAAATTTTTCCAAACTTGAACTGCTTATTCCTAAAATGTATCTACGTTGAATGTGTATAACCATTGGGAAGATAATGAAAAAACTAAAACTTTCTGATTTTTTTCAAAGTTCAAGAGGGATCAACTATCATCAAACCATGTCCAAATTGGAACTTGACCAGTGTTTTCTTATGACATGTCTATATTTTAAATTTGAGTTGAACATGTACAACTGATGGGATGATGATGAACGGAAACTGAAAATTTCCGTTTTTTTTCAAAGTAAAAGGGGCATTACTCTGTCAAAGATCATCAAACTATGACCAAATTCAAATTCGGTCATGCACATCGTCTCAGTATACAGACCTGACACGAAAACTCCTATATAAGTCTATATAAAACAATAAATCCCCGGGGCGGAGCCAATTTTGATCTTAGCTAGGAAGTCCGAACTTGTGTTCTGGACACCGTGTCAATATGAGTTATATTTCTGCTAAAAGTTTTAATTTCTTTCTATCAGTTCAAAAGATACAGTGTGGAAACAAAATTTTGATATTGATACAAAATGGCTAAGGGTGACCTTGGCCTGATAAAGGTCAAAACTGCACATGATGGTTTACATTTCTGCCAAGTAGTTTTAATTTCTTTCCACCGTTCAAAAGGTACAGACTTGACACGAAAACCTGTTTACAGACAGACGGACAGACAGACAGACAACCAGGTGCATAATAATATATGCCGAAATTCTTTCGGGCGTATTCAAAAGGATCCTTTGGAAGTAGTGAAAACAGCAAGATATATTAAAGTTGCAGACTTGGTTTGTTTGAGGGCAAGATCTGACGCTTCCTAGCACTGTCATTCAATCATTGAAATGATCATTTTCTATTTTTACTATTACAGAAAAAGAATTGCATTGTATAAAGAATATACACTATGTAAATCTAACCAAACAGAAATCTATTGGAATATGTATCAGATTATGAAAGCTCATCATGCTTACCCATAACTGTTATTGTTATTGTCAATGATAGATCTGTTGAAGACCTCTTCCTCTTCTGAACTTGAGTCTAGTTCAATGTCCTTCTTACCAAGTCTTGGAAACTTCTTACCAAATCTTTGAAATAGAAAAAAAATAAAGGAAATTTTTTTACAGTACGATGAACTTTATCCCATATAGTATGGTCACAATTGGTGCTGAATCTATGTGAAATTTTCATTACAGTAGAACAAATTGTGTTTTATACCAAAGATGATCGCATAATTATTATGTCTTTTATATCACAAAATTGTGGCATAATTTTTTTGTGTGTGGTGCTGGCTTAGAAATCCAAGATGGCGCCCAAAATGGCTGCACAATTTTTTATTGAAGAAATTTTATAAGTCACATGTAATTTTCTTATTATAATAGCAACATAATAAATGTCATCCCATAGCAAGGTAAGAGTTCTTATGTATGTGCATTTTGTGTAGGAAATGCAAGATTAATGTGCAAGTGGTAGAGGAGTTAGAGAAAAAGGAATACCATTCTTATCAAATTTATAGGATCATATATTAAAAGTTTAGGAACTATATTTAAACTAGAAATGTAGCGTCACGCCACAGATGCCCCGCATGCAGCCAAAATTTCATATGTTCTAATATTTAGTTCCAAATTTGTTTTGCACAAATTATTTTTTTTATTTCAAGTTAAAGCCCTTAAAACTATTTATATTAACACAAACCAACTATTCAGTGTTAACCTTTTGTAAATTGCATATTGCATATTTGTAGCGAAAATAATGGCTACATACATTTCCACAAAAGTATGAGTGCTGAAACTGAAAATTCAAAATTTTTCCAACATTCAAGAGAGATAACTTTCAAATTTTGAGTTGAATGTGTACAACCATTGGGAGATAATGAATAGAAACTTAACATTTCTGATATTTTTTCCAAAGTTCAAGAGGGATAACTCTGTCAGCTATCATCAAACCATGACCAAATTCGAAAATGACCAATGCATGCTTATGACATATCTATATCTTTAATTTTGAGTTGAATATGTACAACTGTTGGGGAGATAATGAATGGGAACTGACAATTTCCTTTTTTTCAAAGTTAAAGGGCATAAACTCTGCCAAAAATCATCGAACCATGACAAAATGCAAACGTTTGACCTGCCCATTTCTTTGACGTATCCATATGTCAAATTTGAGTTGAATTTTGTAATAACCTAGAGGAGATAATGAACGGAAACTGAAAATTTCATATTATTTTCAAAGTGAAAGGGACATAACTCTGCCAAAAATCATCGAACCATGACCAAATTCGAACTTGACCTGTATTTTCTCATGATATATCCATATATGAAATTTGAGTTGAATGTGTGCAACCGTTACTAAGATAGTGAACGGAAACTGATGATGACGGAATGACAGATTGACGGAACAGGGTAACACTATATGCTCCAGCCATTATATGGCGGGGGCATAAAAAATAAGCCATGCACAGGTGAGAAGTAAAATTTCTTAAAGCTTCGTCTATGTATTTCATTCTGACATCCTGACATAGGAACTTTTATCTAAAAATGATAAGCGTGTTTCTCATAAAAATACACGGTGAAGTTGCTGGCATATAAAGAACCGAATTCTTAATTAAGAGGTCGTGAATATGAGCGATATAGATAAATCCTTTCTCTGACCTTTTTATTTGAATAATAATAGAATTGTGCCGGAAATGTACCTTATACTTCACTTGATTACCTCCCTTTTTATAAATTCGCCATTTGCATTAAAATATATAGCAATTCATGTATAAATTTATCATGATATAAAGAGTAGGTATTTTAATCATTCTTACTTTCAAATCTGTATAACTTTAGAATATCCTTCAAAGTGTTTATATTTGAAAATTTGTTAATCTATTCACAGTAGTTCATAAGAAAATAACTTTAAGAAACAGACGCTTATAACATTTTGTTAGAATCAGTATCAAGAAAGGTTTTATTTTTATTAGCCAATCAAAATCATTGTTTTTATTCACTGCCGAGATGGTGCAATCACTAGTATAAGGGGGGGGGGACCTAAAATGAACAATTTTGTATTTCAGTGTGACCAGAAACACAATTCCAAATATTCAAATCTGTTTCACAGGCAGATAACCAGTTTGCACAGCATTATTCAATGATATATGACATACATTGAAGAAAATGATAGTTTGCATGCATTGCTCCTTGAAAAAATGACTGACAGCAATTTATATTTACCCCCCAACCAAGCCAAAATCACACCTAAAAATATACCAATATGGGCAATCTTCATGAAGGTACAGCATATTCCAGAAACCCGTCTGATTCCTTTAAAAATATCACTAACACGCAGTGCAACCTATGGCATTTTCAAAAATGACCAATAAAGTGTCTCTCATATGTTTAGATTTTTCATAAAATTTATCCGAAATTTCTTACTTGTTTGGCGCCAACTGTCAAGGCTTGATTTTTAATTTTTTCACCTCCATAATCGGAGAGTCACAAACACATACAAAGCTACCAAAATGCTTAGTTTCGGGCAAAACCCCAAAAATACTTCTCATTTCCTACACACAAACAAGAAAGAATTACAATGCCAGAGAAATATCAGAAGTTTCAAGTACCTTCAAAACACCATGTCTAAGTTATTAAAAAATTTGACCGGGGCCATAATTCGAATATGTCCCCTGCCCCCTAAATAGAGAGAGCGCAGCGCAAAAGAGTCAGCTTGGTTTTGTCCGTGAGGCAGATCATAGCAGTATTATATTTACTGGTACACAGAAATCTTAGATATCTGGTGCTGAAAATATCATGCTGTTTCTGTGAAACCTCATGGACAAACGTTTGATTGAGGAAAGTTTGAGAAATAGGTATCTACGTTAGTCTGAAAACTTATGTCCCTGTATAGAAGTATATTATGTATAGGAGGAAACGACATAGTAAATACATTATAGTGTACATGAATCGCTTATATCTGGCACTATAAGGACGCTTTACTTATTCTGTCAAATCTCTGAGTAAATGTTTAGTATTTTTGGGAAAAAGATATTTGAAATATGTTTGGTTATGTCCTTGTAAGAGTCAGATCGTAGCATTTTCTTGTACACAGAAATCTCAGACATCTGGTACTGAAGTGTTGTATTGTTACAGTAACACCACTCAGGCCAACGGTTGATGTTAAAACTTATATATATATAGTTACTAGTACACAGAAATCTCTGGTACTAAGGATGCTATATGTATAAGACAAATGTTCAATGAAGAACTATTTTTTATGAATGTTTGAAGTAATGTATTTTAGGAAAGAAATGTAGGATAAAAGTTTGTTGAAATGTAAAAACATGTAGGAGAATGAAGGATAGGTTTAGCTTTGAATTGATATTTGAATGAAAAGTAGCTTTCAACTGGTATTTGGTTGAGAATTGTTTTTAAGAAAATAGATTGTTTCTTGGATAATATACGAGGGGTGATCCAGAAATAACCGGACTAACTCTCTAAAATATTTATTCTTTATGATTTTTGCATGAAGTCTGTACGGTACCAAATGTAATATAGATTAAACTGATTCTGTTGGATTGTGTTTGTTTGGATTTTTACGGCACGTCAACACATAACTGGCCATATCGTGCCAAATGCTATAATAGGCTTAAAATGTTATGTTAAACTTTGTAAATGACAATAAAAATGAGCCAATTAGATCCTAGAATACAAGTTTATCTCTTTCAAATAGTTAATGATGTTTTTTGATGGAATTGTATTAAAGAGTTCTTTGAGTGAATTTACACAATAAAATCTATTACAGGCCTGTGAAAAATCATGACATTCAAGAAGAAAATGCTACAAGCTACACATTAAGGGGCATTGTCATTCGTGAGGAGATAAGAGTGGGTAATTTTAGTGTGTCCAATTCGGCATCGAAGAAGAACTGTTTGATCATGGCGGTTAATTCTGTTGGAAATAAAAATATTATTTACAGATGTATTCCGTTCTTTTATGCGTAGTCATGGAAACACACTAGCGCAAGAGTGGGGAAAGTAATTTTCATTCATAAATTGCTATTTTAAAGCTGGTTTTGAACATAATTCGGATTTTGCATTTTCTAGACCCCAAGCCACATAGTAATGATGAGTCATGGTTCATGGTTATGGTTATTTGATCCGGAGACGGAGGAACAATCCTGTCAATGGAAATCGCCGGACTCACCAAATCCAAGGAAAGCTAAAGTGTGTAAAACAATAGGCAAACAAATGTACATATTTTTTGCAAATCATCGGGGGATGATTTTGCAACACGGTATCCCGCTCGGACAGACAATTACAGAAAGGTAGGTTTGTAGACATATAAATGATTATAAGACTGGTATCTTAATATGTTCAACGAATGGTTATGACGACATCAGAAGTGTGTGGATGTAAACTGTGATTACATAGAAAATTAACTGTCAGAATAACTTTGGGTGACTTCAACGTCAACGTTTGTGGGATGACTGTCCCGCACACACGGAACAGTGTTTGTATGTATTAGTGTTGTTTTTTGCCATAATGCATTGAAATTTTTAGGAGTCATGCATTGAAACTTATGTCAGATATTTTTTCGGGATTTTCTCTTTGTGTCTTTGTTAACCCAAGTTATGCGCCCAGTCCAGTTATTTCTAGATCATCCCTCGTATTTTTGAATGATTCGTTTCATATGAAGAATTGTTATACAAGAAATTTAAAATTGAGAAGCAGACTCACATTAGACTATTCTCTGTAATTGGTAGTGCAGCTTTCATTATGTGGAGACCTCTTTTCTCAAAGTATGCCAAAATCACTCATATTTTCCCCAAGAAAAAGGCTGAGGCCCCTTCCCCAACAAGAACCCGTTTAACCGTGTGATGCTCCCCTCGAAGGTTTTGGACACAGGAAAGTATAAAAAAATGAACAAAGGACAAAAACTCCAAAATAAGGCAAGGCAGAGTTATGGGGTTTTTGCACTGCACTTCTATTCAATGAGATCTATCTATCTATAAAGTTTCGTAGTAATGTTCCGGGTAAAATTTAAAGTGTAAAAATGAACAAAGGGCAATAACTCCAAAATTAGACAAGGTTGTGTTTAGGTTCTTTAGCATTGCAGTTCTATCCAATGAGATCTATCTACGTACAAAGTTTCATGTTGTTATCTCTAATAGTTTTGTCCCAGACAAAAGTCAAAAAGTAAAAATAAACAAAGGGCAATAACTTCATAATAAGGCAAGGCAGAGTTATGGTTCTTTAGCACTGCACTTCTACCCAATGAGACCTACAAAGTTTTATGTTGATATTTCTTATAATTTCAGAGTAATGTCCCGGACAAAGTTCAAAGTGTCAAAATGAACAAAGGGCAATAACTCCAAAATTAGGCAAGACAGAGTTATGGTTCTTTAACAATGCACTTTTACTCAATGAGATCTATCTACCTACAAAGTTTCATGTTGATATCTCTTATAGTTTTAGAGTTATGTCCCGGACAAAGTTCAAAGTGTAAAAATAAACAAAGGGCAATAATTCAAAAATTAGGCAAGGCAGAGTTACGGTTCATGTGCACTGCACATCTACTCAATGAGATCTATCTACCTACAAAGTTTCATGTTGATACCTCTTGTTGTTTCAAAGTTATGTCCCGGACAAGGAAAGCCGACGGATGTACAGACAGACGGACAAAGCGGAGACTACATACTCACCCTTTGGGGAGCATAAAATGGTGTTTTGGCCCTGATAGGTTCCCCACTTTTCTGAAACAATATGGGCCAAGATGGCCCTAGATCGCTCACCTGACCCATCAAACTCATCCGAACAGTTACCTAGACAAGCATTCTGACCAAGTTTCATGACAGGTGAGTCAAAAATGTGACCACTAGAGTCTTAACAAGGATAATCCATATTTGAGCAGTGTGACCTAGTTTTTGACCCAAGGTTACCCATATTTGAACTTGACCTAGAAATCATCAAAACAAACTTTTAGACCAATTTCCAAGATACTTGGATAAAAACAGTAGCCTCTAGAGTGTTAACAAGATTTTTCTATTTTTAGCTCCTGTGACCTAGTTTTTCATCAGAGATGACCAATGTTCGAACTCCTCCGAGCAATTACCTAGACAAGCATACTGGAGCCAAAAATGTTACCAATAGAGTGTTAAAAAGGTATTTCCATATTTGGGCGGCGTGACTTAGTTTTTTATTAGAGATGACCCATGTTCGAACTTGACCTAGAAATCATCAAAACAAATTTTCAGACCAATTTACAGGATATTTGGATCAAAACAGTCACCACTAGAGTGTTAACAAGATTTTTCTATTTTTAGCTCCTGTGACCTAGTTTTTCATCCAAGAAGACCAATGTTCAAACTAATCCAAGCAATTACCTAGACAAGCATCCTGACCAAGTTTGATGACAATTGAGTCAAAAATGTGACCACTAGAGTGTTAACAAGGTTTTTCTATTTTTAGCTTCTGTGACCTAGTTTTTCATTTGAGATGACCCATGTTCAAACTCATCCAAGCTATCACTTAGAGAAGCATCCTGACAAAGTTTGATGATGATTGAGACAAAAATGTGACCTCTAGAGTGTTAACAAGGTTTTTCTATATTTAGCTCTGGTGACCTAGTTTTTCATCCTAGATGACCCATGTTCAAACTCATCCGAGCTATCAACTAGATAAGCATCCTGACAAAGTTTGATGATGATTGAGGCAAAAATGTGACCGCTAGAATGTTAACAACGTTTTTCTATTTTTAGCTCCTGTGACCTAGTTGTTTTTCATTCAAGATGACCAATGTTCAAACTCATTCGAGCTTTCACCTAGACAAGCATCCTGACAAAGTTTGATGATGATTGAGGCAAAAATGTGACTGCTAGAGTGTTAACAAGGTTTTTCTATTTTTAGCTCCGGTGACCTAGTTTTTCATCTGAGATGACCCATGTTCGAACTCATCCGAGCTATGATCTAGAGAAGCATCCTGACAAAGGTTAATGATGATTGAGACAAAAATGTGACCGCTAGATTGTTAACGAACAAGTGTGGACGGATGACAGACGACGGACGACGACTGACATTTAACGATCCTAAAAGCTCACCCTGAGCTAGCTCAGGTGAGCTAAAAAACAAACCTATGTACATGTATTAAAATTAAGTAGTTGGAGCTACTGTTAAATTGACACCAAGGTCGGACATGCTAATTGAACTTTAGTGACATTGTTGCCAAACAATGTGTCATAGGATATATATATTTATTACATTGTATTGGCAAATGTTTATTTTCCTATACTTAACCTATACTTCCAATAAACTATTCTAGATTCTTTTACGTCATAACCCACCTTAGTTCACAGATGAGATGTTAGCAAAGCGTGACCATAAATCCTCAGTGCGCCTTTACATATCAAGCTGAACGGACGTGGTCTTGTTCAGTATTGATTTTTGTGTCGCCTCTACGGAGTTATGGCCCTTTAATAATTTTTAATTTTAAAGTTTGTCCGGACTTCTTCTCTTATACCACTAAAGCAATTTCAATGAAACTTTACAGGATTGATCTGTAGCTCAAGTCCTTGCGCACATTGCAAGGGTTTTTCGGTTGAATGATTTTTGGCCGAGTTATGGCCCTTTGATAAAAAAGGTGTATTTTTCTGTGTGTTGCCAGATACACAAAAAATTGTCCGGACTACTCCTCATAAACTACTGGTGCAATTTCATCTAAACTTTACAGGAATGATCAGTACCAAGGGTAGTTGTGCATATTATCTAATATCAGCATTTTCGGGTTCAATGATTTTTGTCAGAGTTATGGCCCTTTAATAATTTTTATTTTTAAAGTTTGTCCGGACTACTCCTCTTATACCACCAAAGCAATTTCAATGAAACTTTACAGGATTGATCTGTAGCTCAAGTCCTTGCGCATATTGCACGGGTTTTCCGGTTGAATGATTTTTGACCGAGTTATGGCCCTTTGATAAAAAGGTGTTTTTTCTGTGTGTTGCCAGATACGCAAAAGCTTGTCCGGACTACTCCTCATAAACTATTTGGTGCAATTTTATCTAAACTTTACAGGAATGATCAGTACCAAGGGTAGTTGTGCATATGCCCTATGCTGTCCGGGTTCAAATTTGTCCACAGTATTTGGGCCCCTTTAATAATGTGATTACTATTCTTGTTTGTATAGCGTACTATCCTGTTATACTTCTCAAAAAATTTCATTTATTGGGTTGACGTGTAATCCATTCAGTAATTGCAATTGGTTCGAATTATTTCTCCCAATTATGTTTAAAAAATTTTCTATCATATGTTGCGAAAATTGTCACTATTTATTGACATTGTGCTTTTTATCGTGATCAGTGTCGTTTATGTCCTACTTTGTCGGTAATTTGTCATGATTGGCAATCAGACGAGACATTATTACTGAATTTTTTGTATTAGCAGTAAATTGACAGCTTGTGCACATTTATTGTGTACGTAGTACGCAATTTATACATTCTTTGCGTAAATTGGTGACGTAGATACAATTTTATCACATGTTTTGTAATATGGCGGATGCAATGCTGCAACAGCAAATTTTTCAGGAAGAAGCTCCTTTGGCGGCTAGTAAGACGAATAAGGAACATGAAACCTCCTCAAAGAGGGCAAAGAGGTTATTGGTAAAGCTTCTGATTCTGGTAAGCCTAGAGGGAAACAGCCCGCTAACCCGTCAAAGACTCCCCAGATAAAGGTAACCACAGCGACTACCAGTAATGCCGAGTCATTTAATGCAGAGGCACTGTCCATTTTGAGACAAATGAATACCAACATTAATAAAACGAATAAAACAGTGGAAGAATTAACTGGTAGAGTTGATGCCTTGTATAATGAATATGATGAAGGTGACTGTGACTTGTCGCAGGTAAATGAAGATGAGGATTTTGATACTCAAGATTGGGAGCATGATGACCAGTATGTTCATGATCAAAGGTCTTTGTCGGTAGATGACGATGATGTTTTTAGTCAGTTTGCAAAGCAAAGAAATTTCAGAAGACTGATTGTGTTGATCCTGAGGTGTCGGAGAAATTGGCTGCTGTTGTCAATAGCACTTTTAGAGAGGGCATGTCGGATGAACATTATAGTCAAATATCTAAGAACATTTTACGCCCAAGTAATTGTGAAGCCCTCAAGAAAAAAAGAGTTAATTCCGGTGTTTGGTCAGTTTTGAAGCCAACCACGCAGACAGAGGACTCTAAGATGCGAGGTATTCAGAATAGTTTAGTAAAAGCTACCTGTAATATTGTAAAAATCATGGATAAGGGCAGCCAGATGTTTGACAATGAAATGTTAATTTGGGGCACGGACGCAATTGGTCTTTTAGGTCAAGCGAATCGTTGGATAAATATACGTAGAAAAGACTTACACAAGAGGGATATGGATCCCAGATTACACCATCTTTGTTCACCTATGGTGCCATTCACAGATCACTTTTATGGTGAATTTATGATCAAGGATATCAGAGATATCCAGTAGCTCAATAAAATCAGTAGAAATATTGTCAGAGGTGGTGGTAATGCACGTTTCAGAGGGCGTAGTAGAGGACGTAAATTTCAACCTTACATGTACAGCTCCTTTTGGGCGTACAAGGCCTGGTACTGGTACTGGTAGATCCCGACAAGGGATAAGAGAACAAAATAGTCGACTACTTTCCAGGCAGGTAGGTTAGCACTTTTTGAAAATAAATGGAGAAATCTTACTTCAGATGAAAGAATTTTAGACATTGCTTTGCATTGTCATATAGAATTAACTAAAAGACCTGAAAAACAAATTGTTTGGCCAATGCAGTTTTTTACTGCATATGAGAGAAAGATTACTGATGTTGAAATTGAAAAACTGCTTGATATGAATGTAGTTGAACAAGTTGAGTTTAATGAGAATGATGAGCAGTTTATCTCTCCAATTTTCACAGTCCCAAAAAAGGATGGAGAATATCGCATGATCTTAAATCTTAAGGAGTTCAATGAAACATATGTGGTTAATCATCATTTTAAGATGGACTCCTTTGAAACAGCATTAAAGCTGGTAAAACCCAACTGTTTCATGGCTTCTATTGATTTAAGACATGGATATTACTCTGTTCCAATTGCTTCAGAACATAGAAAATATCTGAGGTTTAGATGGAGGGGCAAGATTTACCAGTATACTTGTTTAGCCAATGGTCTGGCCTCGGCTCCCCGTTTGTTTACAAAATTCATGAAAGTAATAATTAATATGCAAAATTGAGACGATTAGGTTATAAGAACTCTGGTTACATTGATGATAGTTTTTTGCTCGGTGATACTATGTCTGAATGTTCAGATAATGTTAAAGACACTGTGAGTGTTATGGAGGATCTAGGTTTTATCATACATCAGCAAAAGTCAGTATTTGTTCCTACACAAAACATTGTGTTCCTAGGAAATCACATTGATTCTGTAAGAATGATAGTATAGTTAACAGATGAAAGAAAACATGTCATTATTTTTGAGTGTTCAAGGTTAATTGGCACGACAATCACTTGTATAAGGAAAATGGCCCGAGTGATAGGTCTCTTAGTTGCATCGTTTTCTGCAGTTGAATATGGTCCATTACATTACCGTACCCTAGAGAGAGCAAAAACCTCGGCCCTATTAGAAAGTCGAGGAAACTTCGGTGCCAAAATGTTTTTGTCAGATTCAGTAAAATCTGAGTTAAACTGGTGGATCAGAAATTTGCCAACTTCAATCAGAAATATTTCCCATGGCAAACCAAAGCTTTTTATAGAAACACATGCGAGTCTTGAAGGTTGGGCTGGTATTTGTCAGAATAGAGAAATTGGGGGTCGTTGGTCAGAAGAGGAATCAAGCTATCATATTAATTATTTAGAGCTTTTAGCAATATTTCATGCTTTGAGAGCCTTTTCTAAAGATCTGTTAGCCACTCACATCCAGATTAGAACTGATAATACATGCGCAATGTCTTATATTAACAACATGGGTGGCTTAAAGTCAATTATTTCTGACCAGTTGGCTCGTGAAATTTGGTTTTGGGCTATTAAGAAAGATATTTGGCTGTCAGCAACCCATGTCCCGGGTAAACAACATTTAGCAGATCATGGTTCTAGATTTTTCAATGATAATGTGGAATGGATGCTTAAAAAATGATTGCTAAGACTATCATGAGTCTGTGGGAGACTCCTTCTCTGGCAAGTAGATTGAATAAACAGTTGGATAAATTTGTCTCATGGAAATTGGACCCAGATGCAGAATTTGTTAATGCCTTTGACATGAATTGGTCAGACATTTATTTTTATGCTTTTCCACCTTTCAGCTTAATTCCTCGTGTGTTGATGAAGTTGAGTGAGGATGCAGAGGATAATTTATGTGTGTACAAAACTTTGACTGAGTATCTCAGTAGAACAAAGGACTTACGAGGTAATCAGGAATGTTTATTTTTAAGTTACATAACACAATAAGCTGATGGATTCGCACTGTTATGTCTAGTTCTGGTATTGACTGCAGTAAATATAAGGCACATAGTGTTCGTTCGGCCTCCACTTACATAACAAATGTTAACAATGTACCAATTAGTGATATTCTTAAAGTTGCAGGCTGGACAAATGCAGTAACGTTTGCTCAGTTTTACAATAAGGATGCTGGTGGCAATACTTTCTACTACTGAGACATTGTAATATATGTAGACATGTGATAGACTGTGTGGGACATTCATGATATTTTGTTATTCAAACTGGATATATATAATTATATATATATGATAAGTGTCAATAAAATGACTTTTTTCATTTATTTTTATTCTGGTCATTCTATCTATACATGATATTTCAATGTTCAGCTTGGGTGACAAGTTTCTTTCCCAAAAATTTTGGCTTTGAAGTCTCATCTGTGAACTAAGGTGTGTTATGACGTAAAAGAATTCCCCCAAATAAACGAAACTTACCTTGGTTAAGTTGATGTTTGGTTGGGATTCTTTGTAGTCATAAAACACCAAAGTGATCAGATTCCCACCCAATGCTAAGACCAGGGAAGTACCCTACCTGATAAATTTTTTATCTTAAACATGTCCGTTTTACCACTATGTTCATATTTATCAAAGAATTCAGAAGATAGGAATTTGTACATATATGGAAAGAAAAATTTTTGTGAAAGAATTTTCCGGCTTTGAATACTGAGGATTTATGGTCACGCTTTGCGCACATCTCATCTGATCACTTTGGTGTTTTATGACTACAAAGAATCCCAACCAAACATCAACTTAACCAAGGTAAGTTTTGTTTATTTGGGGGAATTATATCATTTTTTAATACACACATATAGCTGACCCGCGACAAATGTATACAGCCATGGTTACATGATTGCCCTATTATGTGACTTTCTTTGACCAGGAATTATGTGAGTTTTAAAAGGGCTATCATTCAGTCAAATCAATTGCTAGAGTGATGGATCTTTTACATAATTATATCTAAATCAAAAATTGTTTCATGTAAATAATTCAGTAGTTCTGTAGATTTGTTTTGCATGCAAAGCATAATTATTTCGACCAGAAATTTATTTTTCAAATTGAAATGATTTCAGTCAGTCATGTTATACAGCAGTTCATATGTATAGGTTTTGAATATTGGAACATAACACAATTATGATAATGATAAAGGAAATTAATTTTATGAAGTATTATATTAATCGGCAGTAGTTGTGGTACATCTAGAATAGGGCTGTCATTGATGGAAAATTTTGTATTGATATATCGAGAGGCAAATATCGACGATACATCGATATATCAACTGACATTAGATACAATGAAAAACATTTGTATATGTGTTATAAATTGGGATCATGGTGTTATGCATGCTTGTATTACACATAACAAATACTACAAACTAGCAGAAAGTTTGTTTTTTCTGTTATTCTTGTCACTGACAGTTGAAAACGGAGTTTAAAATTCAAGTTAATCAAGAAAACTAGAAAAAAATGACTTCTCTTATAAGCCAAAATAGAGGTATATTAACTAACATAAATAAAAAAAATTGTTTAGCTTGTATCGATATGTGAAAGTGTGTATCGATATTGTATCGGATGATGAATATCGACGATATATCGATATCGCAATAGTCAATGACAGCCCTAATCTAGAACAGAATAGAAAATTGGAAACTCTAAAGAAATCCCAAAATTGCAAAAAGAATTAACTGCAGTTGCCTAACTATAATTGGTATGAGTTATGCAGTAAAGTACCAGTATAATCAATACATTAATTAATATTATAAAAACAGATTAAAATAACTCATTTTCCTGTTTTCTGAACATAAAGTCAATGTACATGTATTTATTTCTTAATGCTTATACTGATTTACTGTAAGTTTCAAATGATCATTCAATTCTTATCCGTAACAGTCCACTCTGGCTTTTTCGTCAATATTCCAAGTTCAACTAAGAGTTATGGGTCGAATGGTCTGAATAGTTATGGGTCGAATGGTCAAGTGGCCAAATTCTTACTGAACATATAAATGCATAAATCCCTGACCTGTCTAATTTTAGTGGATACAATAAGAATTTTACCAACAAAGGAGTTGGAGGAAGCTGAATAAAGCGAAACATGTTTTGATACTTAAATTTGTGTTGGTTCTTGATCCAATTGTCCTACCAACAAAAGAGCACAGTCATGTCAATGTTTGTGGTTAAATCTATTGTTATTCAAACTAGAACTGCCACTGTCATGGCGTGAGTACCCCCGCCTACAACTTTGTCAGAATCAACAGTGGCCATTTAGAGCAACCTCCCTGCCAAATCTAAGGTTACTAAGCCAGTGCATTGCTAAGTTATGTATTCTACATGCTTAAAATGTGAAAATGTCAATATCAATACACTGCGGACAGGCATTCTTAAGCATTTGAGCAGACAAGCTTATTATAGTAAAATCCCTGTGACCTTGACTTTTGACATAGTCACCTTAAAATCAAAAGGGGTCATCTACTAGTCATAAATAACCTCAATACTAAATATGAAGACTGTTGACCAAAGCATTCTTAAGCAATTGAGCGGACAAGCTTTTTTTAGTCAAGGCCCCTGTGACCTTGACCTTTGACCCAGTGACTTCAAAATCAATAGGGGTCCCCTAATGGTCATGATCAACCTCCATGCCAAATATGAAGACAGTGAGTCAAAAGTTTCTTAAGTTATTGGGCAGACAAAATTTTTGAAGTCAAAGTCCCTGTGACCTTGACCTTTGACCTCAAAATTTAAAAGGGGTCATCTACTAACCATGACTAAACTACATGCCGAATATGAAGACTTCTGGTCAAAGGAATCTTAAGTAACTGGGCGGACAAGTTTTTTTTAGTCAAGGCCCTTGTGACCTTTATTTTAACTCAGTGACCTCAAAATCAAAATGGGTCATCTATTAATCATGGCTAACCTCCATACCAAATATGAAGACTGTGGGTCAAAGGAATCTTCTTAAGTTACTTCGCGGACAAGCTTTTTGAAGTCAAGGCCCCTGTGACCTTGACCTTTGACCTGGTGACCTCGAAATCTAATGGGATCCTCTACTAATCATAACCAATCTAAATTCTAAATATCAAGACTGCTGGTCAAAGGAATCTTAAGTTATTGGGCGAACAATCTGTATGAAGTCAAGGCCCCTGTGACCTTTGACCCAGTAACCTTAAAATCAATAGGGATCATCTACTATTCATGACCAATCTAAGTACCAAATATGAAAACTGTGGGTCAAAGGAATCTTCAGTTATTTGGCGGACAAGCTTTTTGAAGTCAAGGCCCCTGTGACCTTGACCTTTGACCTGGTGACCTCAAAATCAAAAGGGTCATCTACTTATCATGACCAATCTAAATACCAAATATCAAGACTGTGGGTCAAAGGAATCTTAAGTTATTGGGCGAACAAGGAAAAACTGATGGACGGCCGGACAAACGGCCGAACGGACAAGCTGATTCCAGTATACCCCCCTAACAACTTCGTTGTGCGGGGGTATAATAATTGGTCAGAGTTATCTAACAATTAGGCAAAGAAAGCTGAATTTCGAAACATATTTCTTTTTATGAATCGGAAAATCATGTAATGTGTTAAAAGGTATTCAAAAGAAGTACTTACAGAATTTCTATTTTTCTTTCAAACAAATCAAACCACAATAATTGCCAGTTTTTTTATTTTATTTTAGAAAAAGACATTTTTCGGTATACGCAGGTAATTTTGTAAAGGAGCTCCATGCTTGTTTTGTAAAACATTTTAGGAAAACTTTATTGCATAAGTGTAAATCAGGTAACTGTATTTGATTAAATATGTATTTTAGACATTTCGTCACACTTATAAAATTCTGACTACTTTACTATATTTAAGATGTCTTGTCTTAATTAATTAATTCATTCTTGCTTGCATGCGCATGTGTGTATACGAAGTTTTGCGCGTAGGTATACACCACGCTTTTATCAATGAACTGTTGTTTTTTTATAAGGTACAGAAATGTTTTTCTGTAATGAAAATTAACGATTTGAAACTTTAAAAACCTTAAAACAATTTTGCAAACAATATTTTAACAATAAGTTATCTGAATGTACTAATACTGCAGAATGAAGAATTAGTTTCTATAGCGGTTTTATCCGGAAGTGGATGTTGTTCAGGAAAGCGATGTACCTGTCACGATTGTCAAGATGTAGCTATAACTTGGTATATATTGCAAGCAATGTATACAAATAAGGAATACTTTGATGAATACTTCAATACACTCAATGTAATAAAGTGCACTGACAGATGAGGGGAGATAACAAAATAGCTTTAATTGACATATATAGTTGCATTTACTTCTCTTTAATTAAAAAAATAGGTAATGAAACATGAAATATTTCTAGTGTTTTATAATGTATTTAAGTCAGCTGAATGTATTTTATAATGTATTTTATAGAAACGTCATCAGACTGAAGGGAACTTGTGGTCAGCTCCGTCTACTCTATCGTGGACCTGGACTCAACCAGAGCACGACCTGGGGCACAGAAGCTCCAATAAGGTCTTCATGCGATGACACGCTCCAGGCCGTGCCAGGTACACTAGCAACCCTTGACTTCCCAGTGGCGGGAGTCAGGAGTACCCCCGACATCATAATGAGCCCTTTGCAAAGGTGGCAGAGGTCACAGTTCCCACCATCTTATATAATTGTATTAGCAAAAAGCTGTATTTAAATATTGGTAAATATCATGCAAAATACCTGAATCAAGAATGATGTTAAACAATGAACAGTATACGGGGAGCAAGAGAGAACATGTAGATTTTTAGTATTTGTTACTAATGAAGTCAAAGCTTGAAACTCAGCCTAACCATTTCTTGATTTTGTTATAACTCTTGTATTTCTAAAGTAGTGATTGGACGATTGAAACACAAGTAGTCAAAAGTACAAGTTTTATAATTTAGGAAATATGCCTTACTGTTATGACCAGGAGATGAATTTCCTTCTTTACAGTATTCATAAAACTCGGCAATGTCTGGCATTTTTTTGTTTTTTGACTGTTTATTACTGTTTTAATACCTCAAATAATCTTTTGGTTTAGTAGAGGATACTGCATGCAATTTACGCTCATTATTGAAACAATGTTATTTAAGTATGTATTTATACAGTCGACTCCATTTATAACGAACTCGCTTATAACAAATTATCATTTATAGGGAACTCAATCTGAAATCCCCAAGCGATTATTTCTTTATTTCATATTAAATCACGTCGCTTAATAAGTACTCCCTTAAAACGAATTTTCAGCTATAGCGAACCGTTTGTTCAAGTCCCAAATGGCGAAAAACACATAATCTCCTAAAACAAACTGTAATAATTGAAATATCGCAATGCGCTTGATAAAAGGTCAGTAAATAAATACTGCTATCCCATAATAATTCAATCGAGTGATTGCAAAAGTAAGTTATGACTTACAGGAAATAAAGATTTTTGTAGAAATGTTCTCTCATATAGACATATAGGCAAAATGAAAAGTGTTCAATAGAATTTCTTTAAACTTGGCATGTTGTTAGAATATGATAACAGAAACATTTTAAGCGAAAAAAATATTGGGGTCACCTTTCTCGTTTTTGAGTTATCTGCCCCTGAATCAGAATTTTCTACTTATTTGAGGTCATTTCAAGAGCAGATAACTTAAACATACTTAAATGAAATCTTGTTTTTACTTCTGGATTTATTGTTGAGGACAGTACATAATAACATGCAATTCCTAATATTGTTTCTGTTATTTTTTTTCAATAAAATAAAGGTACTTTAAATTCTTAAAAATCCGCCATTTTTTATTTAAAAATGCACAGGTTAAAAGAAGAAGTGGAAAAAAAAACTATCCACTCTAAATTCGTTCTTGAAATTTTGCATATCGACTAAAACGAAGGTAAGCTTTATGAAAATAAGAAAAAACAAGAAACATGGCAATGCCATGAAACCAGGTTTTCAATTATCACCATTGTACATAAATATGTTGTAGTTGAAATACAAATACAAGTAACAAACAATATACCTATGTACAATTTAAATCATGAATAATGAATTTTCTATTTTTAGTAACTGTAACCTTGACCCTAGGGGCCAAAAAGCCATCCCAAGTGAGGTCTTTATGAAAACTTGCTAAACACCAAATTTCATAAAAATAGCTTATTACAAACTAGTTATTGACTGGAAACCTATTTTCCATTTTTAGTAACAGTGACCTGACTGGAGACAGATTTTCTATTTTTAACAACAATGACCTTGACCGTGACTCTACAGGACCCAAAAGCAGGCAGATGAGCTGGCAGGCATGCAATAACCTAGTGAGTTTTATGACTAAATAAAGTTTGTTGTAATTAATAGGATATATTACACTGATAATATAATTTTATGGAAAAAACAAAAGGCCATAATTAGGTAAAAACTTATCTAATCACAAAACCCTGACAATATGCATCAGGACACTTGATGACAAAGCTTCTGTGAAAGTTTGAACAAAATCCTTTGAGAAATGTAGGAGGAGTTGCGCACAGAAGAAATTGTTCACTATATATTCTATATAAGGAAAAAAGCAAAAGGCCAAAATTAGGTCAAATATTATCCAATCACAAAACCCCAACAACATGTGCCAGGGCACTTGATGACAAAGCTTCTGTGAAAGTTTGAACAAAATCTGTTGAGAAATGTAGGAGGAGTTGCACTCAGAAGAAATTGTTCACTATATATTCTATATAAAGAAAAAAAACAAAGGGCCATAATTAGGTCAAATATTATCCAATCACAAAACCCCGACAATATGTTTGTTTGTTTGTTTGTTTGGGTTTTTATGTCACATCGACACAATGTAGGTCATATCGCGACGTTCCAGCTTTACTGGTGGAGGAAGACCTCAGGTGCCCTTCCGTGCATTATTTCAGGCACGAACGGGCACCTGAGTAGAACCACCGACGTTCCGTAAGCTAGCTGGATAGCTTCCTCACATGAAAGAATCCAAAGTCCCTGTCAGGATTCGAACCCACAGCGGTGAGGGGCAAGTGGTTTGAAGTCAACGACCTTAACCACTCTGCCACGGGCGCCCCCCCCGACAATATGCGCCAGGGCACTTGATAACAAAGCTTCTGTGAAAGTTTGGTCAAAATCCGTTGAGAAATGTAGGAGGAGTTGCGCACAGAAGAAATTGTTTACGCCTGCCCGCCCGCCGACATACCTCAATCTAATAACAAGTTCTGGTTAAAAATGTATTGTTTCCCTTCATTGTAAATTATCTGCCCTTGAATTTAACAAAAAAGTCCAATTCAAGGGCAGATAACTCGAAAATGAGAACGGTGACCCTTATTTTTTTCCGTTTAAAATGTTTCTGTTATCATATTCTAACAACATGATTGTCAAGTTTAAAGAAATTCTATTGAACAGTTTTTTTGCCTATATGTCTATATGAAAACTCCCAAAAACGTCCTTAAATAATTTTGTAACATTACAGTGTTAAAATGGCAACAACATCAAAAACTGGAATCTCGCATGTAACTTTTATAGACAGTGAATGTGGCCATAAGCTCATTTTTTCTAAACAAATACATGTATAAATTATGCATATAAACTGTGAAACTTTCGTCTACAATAAATCAAATACATGTAATAATATATTGTTCAATAAAGTGCCCACCATAAATATTAACGCTGCCGTAAAATACCGATTACACCAGTGACCGATGACGATGGGATCGCGGGTTGGGGGGTTCGGTGGGATCTGTCGTTGCAGATTCTGCTGTTTAGTATAAAAATGTTGTTATTGTTGCATATTTCTAATAACTTATGACCAATTTTATTAATCTTGTTACATTTTGACGTATGATTACGTGGGATTTCTAAACTATCTAAATAATTTATCTCATTAAAGTAATAAATGGTTTCACTGTCAAAATTGAGATTATCGGACAAAAAATCGTCAAATTTTACAAATTCTGGTAAATAATAGACATATGAGCATTTGCATCGCCAGTTATCATAAGGTAATCATAATGACCTAGCTTGGCTGATATATCATTTTCTAATTCAAAAATTTCATCATCAGTGAAAAATCAAGATTGCTCTGGTGGGATGTACAAAGCACCCAATAAAAATCATTGCTTTTAAAACAATTCTCATATGCAGAAAATATATTCACGTTCAGAATCAACAATATGAATTTTATCAAATATAGTATTATGAATGAAAAAGCCGGATCTTCGAAAGCATGAAAAATGTAGTTTGGTACATCACAAAATCTCAGATAGACACAAAATGGAAAATTGTTCAATAAATTTTACAAACTCTGGATATTTCAGGCCACAAACATTTAAACAGCCAATTTTTTAAGTTAGTGTTCATAACAGGATTATCATCGGGAATGGTGAATTCATTGTTTCTAATAAAATTAGGACACTCATCATCTCTAGCCTCTTTTAATAATATTTAGTTCCAAATTTGTTTGCACAAACCATTTTAATTAAGTTCAAGGCCATTAAACTATTCAATATTAACACAAACCACTTTTATACAAAGTTCAAGGCCATGAAACTATTCAGTGTTAACCTTTTGCAAATTGCATATTGCATATTTGTAGCGGAGGTAATGATTAGAAATTGTGAATTTTTAAATCTGTTCCAAGTTCAAGGGGGATAACTGATCATTACCAAATTGGAACTTGACTTGTATTTTCTGGTAAAATACCAGCACATGCAATGTCAACATCAGTCTCAAATACATTCCTACAAAAGCAAAAACTGAAAAATTCTTATCTCTTTCAAAGTTCAAGAAGGATAACTAAAAAATTATCAGACCATAACCAAATTCGAACTTGACTTGTATTTTCTGGTTAAATATCTGCACATGCTATTTCAACCTTATACATACATTTCTACAAAAGTTAGTGTGGAAACTGAAAATTTCAATTTTTTTCCAATGTTCAAGAGGGATAACTTTGTCCAAAAACATCAGACCATGACCAAATTCAAACTTGATCTGCTTATTCCTATGATGTATCTATACGTCACATTTGAGTTGAACAACTGTTGGAAAAATAATGAATGGAAACTGATTTTTTTTTAAAATTCAAGAGAGATAACTCTGTCAAAAATAATCAAACCATGACCAAATTCAAACTTGAACTGCAAATTCATATGACATATCCATATAACAAATTTGAGTTGAATGTGTACAACTGTTGGAGAGACAATGAATGGAAACTGAAAATTTCTTCTTTTTTTTTTCAAAAATCAATGTTCAAACTAGACCTGCGTAATTGTTTGCCATATCCATATGTCAAATTTGAAATGAATGTATACAACTGTTGGGGAGATAATGAATGGAAACTGAAAATTTCTTATGTGTATCAAAGTTCAAGAGGGATAACTCTCTTAAAAATCATTAAACCATGACCAAATTCAAACTTGACCTCTGCATTCCTATAACATATCCATATGGTAAATTTTGAGTTGAATGTGTACAACTGTTGGGAAGAAAAAGAACGGAAACTGAAAATTTCTTCAAGGGACATAACCCAAATTTCATCAAACCATGACCAAATTCAAACTTGTCCTGTATTTTCTTATGATATATCCATATGTCAAATATGAAGTGAATGTGTGCATCTGTTGCTAAGATAATAAATTTAATTATTTATGAAATTGTTGATATTGATTAAATTAGTTTTTATAGTATTGCTTTTTGTCCCAGACAGAATGCGCATAATAAATGCTACTTCTATTTCTTAGAAAATATCGTTATGTAAAAAGATCATTCTGTACAGTAAAAAATGTAATTGTCAGTCTAGATTAGTTTTATTTCAAACCCACCCCCAATTTAAGAGGATGCATTCTAAAAGACTCCAATGGACATGTCTCAATTGGTTGTCTTTTGACAATCAAGCTTTTAACTTAATATGTCTATTCAGCAAATTTCTTGTTTAAGAATTCTGTTTTGTTTTGAACTTTACCCATTACCTCAATGTCATGGTGTTCCAAAATGTATGTATATGTTAGGTAATTGGATGTTCTTATGTTCTTAGAAAAGTAGGAGATCTAAAAATAACGATAAATGTATGCACCAGTACAGTGTTTTTTTTTGGCAAATATTCGGCGATATTCGGCCCCTTTCCCCACCTCTCGGAATATATATTTTTCCCCATGAAATTGCGAAAATTCCCCACCGTCAAAAAATATACCCAAACAAGAAACAGAAGTAAAATATGCCAATTTATTTTGATTCACATAGCAAATTCATGAACTCAATCATTATTATCAGGGATGTTTACTTTACGCTTGCTTTGCGACATAGGTCGTTCGTTTTACCGCGGCTGTAAGACAATACGGTAGCGCGACAATCGGTTATTGAGTTTGTTATTTACCGTTGGCTTTAATGAAATAATACATGCAAATATTTATAATTAAACACTCGCCTACTTAGTAAGTATAAAATAAACAGAATATTATAAAATGAAATAAAAATACGCTATCAAAAAGAGATTACAGTAACAAGATGAAAATCCTCAAGTTACCGAACTGCCGATGTGTCGAATTGTCGCTGTATCTTTATGGCTTTTACGACTATAGCATTTACTGCAAAAATGTCACACAACAGTCGATGTTATCGAAAGATAATAAATAAAAAATGCTCCTCGAAGAACAAACGTATTGATGTTCTTTTTAAACAGCACGCACTTTCTGTGCTAGGTTCAAAGGAAAAATATCAAAAACCAGACCAATGCAAGTCAGCCGAGGTACGCTCGATATTTTTTTCTCAGCGTATTTTATTTAGTAATAATACATGATATAAATATTTCCAATCAATTCACTAAATAACTTGTCTGCCAGTGCAAAGTAATGATAAATTATGATTATAGAAACTGCGATTATGTATCAGGGTTCGTACAGACATCCTGTATCAAAATTCAAGGACTTTTTAAGCACTTTTTAAGCATCTTTTTCCATTTTTCAAGCACAATTTTAGTGTCTATATCCTACACAATGTTTAACCAACACTAATTTATAAGTCATTTTTTGTTGATAACACATTTTCTGGCTACAGTACTCTTTAACAGTTTCTATAGAATAACAAGAAAGATACTTAACTGCCACCCTCTGTTTTATGGCCCCCTGTCAAAACCCTAACTTCAATATATCACGCTCCCCCCCCCCCCCCCTTACAAAAAAAAATCTAAGGGAAATTTTTTTTCAACTGTGCTTATAAGCAGAAAAAGTGTGTAAGAACAGGTCGAGGGTTTAGCGCAAGACTGTAGTAACTGTATATTTGTAAATTTTACAAGAGAGGCAAAAAACATTCTGTTTTAAATGATGTTCTATCATTTCTTAAGATTTCTTAGAATATGAAAAGAAAGTGTAGAAGAAAGCAAATGAATTAACAAAACAATGTTAATCTTTTTTCCTTTCTTAGATATTTGGACTGTGCTGAGTTACTACACTCTTGCGCTCAAATGGTAATATTTTGAAAATTATTCTGAGTGCAAGACAGTAGTAACTAGACTTACTACAGTATAACATGCACAAAATGAGGGCATCTATTTACAATATTAATTGCAACACTGTAGTAACTCAATTAATAATAATTATGCCCCCATTTCGAAGAAAAGGGGGTATATTGCTTTGCACTTGTCGGTCCGTCGGTCCGTCGGTCCGTAGACCAAATGGTTTCCGAGTGATAACTAAAGAACCCTTAGGCCTAGGAACTTCAAACTTGGTATGGTGATTGGTCATGTCCAGTAGATGACCCCTATTGATTTTGGGGTCAAGGGGTCAAAGGTCAAGGTCACATTGACCTTGTAGGCAAAAACGGTTTCCGATCAATAACTAAAGAACCTTAAGGCCTAGGAACTTCAAACTTGGTATGGTGATTGTTCATGATCAGTAGATGACCCCTATTGATTTTGGGGTCAAGGGGTCAAAGGTCAAGGTCACATTGACCTTGTAAGGAAAAACAGTTTCCGATCAATAACTAAAGAACCTTAAGGCCTAGGAACTTCAAACTTGGTATGGTGATTGGTTATGATCAGTAGATGACCCCTATTGATTTTGGGGTCAAGGGGTCAAAGGTCAAGGTCACATTGACCTTGTAGGCAAAAACGGTTTCCGATCAATAACTAAAGAACCTTAAGGCCTAGGAACTTCAAACTTGGTATGGTGATTGTTCATGATCAGTAGATGACCCCTATTGATTTTGGGGTCAAGGGGTCAAAGGTCAAGGTCACATTGACCTTGTAAGGAAAAACAGTTTCCGATCAATAACTAAAGAACCTTAAGGCCTAGGAACTTCAAACTTGGTATGGTGATTGGTTATGATCAGTAGATGACCCCTATTGATTTTGGGGTCAAGGGTCAAAGGTCAAGGTCACATTGACCTTGTAAGGAAAAATGGTTTCCGATCAATAACTAAAGAACTTTAAGGCCTAGGAACTTCAAACTTGGTATGGTGATTGGTCATGATCAGTAGATGACCCCTATTGATTTTGGGGTCAAGGGGTCAAAGGTCAAGGTCACATTGACCTTGTAAGCAAAAACGGTTTCCGATCAATAACTAAAGAACTTTTAGGCCTAGGAACTTCAAACTTGGTATGGTGATTGGTTATGACCAGCAGATGACCCCTATTGATTTTGGGGTTAAGGGGTCAAAGGTCAAGGTCACATTGACCTCTTGGGTAAAAACGGTTTCCGATCAATAACAAAAGAACCCTTAGGCCTAGGGACTTCAAACTGATATGATGATTGGTCATGATCAGTAGATGACCCCTATTGATTTTGGGTTCAAGGGGTCAAAGGTCAAGGTCACATTGACCTCATAGGTAAAAACGGTTTCCGATCAATAACTAAAGAACCCTTAGGCCTAGGAACTTCAAACTTGGTATGGTGATTGGTCATGACCAGCAGATGACCCCTATTGATATTGGGGTCAAGGGGTCAAAGGGCAAGGTCACATTGACCTTGTAGGTAAAAATGCTTTCCAATCAATAACTTAAGAACCCTTAGGTCTAGGAACTTCAAACTTGGTATGGTGATTGGTCATGACCAGCAGATGACCTTTTGATTTTGGGGTCAAGGGGTCAAAGGTCAAGGTCACATTGACCTTGTAGGTAAAAAACGGTTTCCGATCAATTAACTAAAAACTTAGGCCTAGGAACTTCAAACTTTGTATGATGATTAGTCGTGACCAGCAGATGACCCCTATTGAGTTTTGGGTCAAGGGGTCAAAGGTCAAGGTCACATTGACCTTGTAAGTAAAAACGGTTTCTGATCAATAACTTAAGAACGCTTAGGCCTAGGAACTTCAAACTTGGCATGGTGATTTGTCATGACCAGCAGATTACCCGATCAAGGGGTCAAAGTCAAGGTCACATTGACATTGTAAGTAAAACGGTTTCTGATCAATAACTAAAGAACGCTTCGGCCTAGGAACTTCAAACTTGGCATGGTGATTGGTCATGAGCAGCTGATGCCCCTCATTGATTTTGGGGTCAAAGGTCAAGGTCACATTGACCTTGTATGTTAAAACGGTTTCCGATCAATAACTAAAGAACCCTTAGGCCTAGGAACTTCAAACTTGGTATGGTGATTGGTCATGACCAGCAGATGACCTATTGATTTTGGGGTCAAGTGGGCAAACGTCAAGGTCACATTGACCTTGAAGGTAAAAACGGTTTCTGATCAATTAACTAAAAACGCTTAGGCCTAGGAACTTCAAACTTTGTATGATGATTGGTCGTGACCAGTAGATGACCCCTATTGAGTTTTGGGTCAAGGGGTCAAAGGTTAAGGTCATGACCAGTAGATACTTGATAATCCTTTTTAATTGTTTGATCACTGGGTCAGAAGTCATGCATAATAACCTTATCACATGACTAATTGGCTGCTGATAGGGGGCATACATGTTTTACAAACATATCTTGTTGAAATAAGATAAATGATAGTGTTAAAGTAACCTTTAATCTTTAACATCATTGTAACAAAGGGGCGAGGGTTCAGGGAGATGGTTCTTCATTATTAATATTAATTGTGATGTCAATAGAACATTATTCTGTGCAGCAGTCACAAGTATGATTATACTGACATTCATGGTACTTTCTTATTTTATGTATTGAAGCTATGTAGGACATAATTAACAAAAATCCAATTTTTTTCTGAAACAAGAAATACTGACTTTAGTCATTTTGCCTATGTACCTCTGATACTGCATCACTAACAAAAGTTAAATTTTTAATACAAACTTGAAATTCTCTTAGTTCATCTATTTTTTTAATTAAGACACTTAGTTTCAAAGTGAAGGTTGTAGGTTCAAATCTTAATGAAACAATATGTTTTTATGGGGTTTTTTATGTTGCTTTTTATTATATTTTGTGAAACTACTATTAAGTTTTTGCGTAGGCCAAATCAAACATTGTACAACTGTACAAATTGAAATTATGAAACTTTAGAAATATACATCTATATATCAAAGTTATGATTTTTTTTAAAAGAAAAGACATAAGAAATCAAAGAAATGATTCATTCATTAATACTGCATATAAAAGAAACCTTTCAAAAAGTTTTTGAAAAATTCGAACTTGCAACTTTGCGAAAACACTTGACCATTGGAATGTTAATATAAAATGAAGTATCGACAACTTTCGTTTCATTAAAAACAATAATAAAATCATAAGAAATTACAAAAGTCAAGAAAAAGCTTCCAAAAATTAATGAGTCAATATTGCCAAACAATACTTGCCAAAAGTAAAGCATTGATAACTGGCTAATACAGTAAACAATACAGAGGTGGTGCATTTTTTACTGTAGATAAAAATGTTGTTTTTTTTCCTTATTTAGAACAACATACTTCCACTTCTGATATAAATGAAGGGTTTACTTATACATGTATAACTGTTAAACCCATGAAACATCTAAGATTTCAACTGAAAACTCCATATTCATTTGCAGTTTTGAAATACACAGACAAAAAATGTTGCTAAAATATAGAATGATATATAGATATACATGTGTAGTGTCATCCTCCTTTGAAATGTGATCATTGATGATATCATAATGTATTGCCTTGTGAGTTACTACAGCCTTACATGAAAATGTAAGGGCAAATAATATTATTTTCAGTGCAAGACTGTAGTAACTACACAGTTACTACAGTCTTGCATTGAAATGAAAGAAAAATTTCATTTCTTTTTAAGTGCAAAACTGTAGTAAGTCCAGTTACAACAGTTTTGCAGTAAAATATCTTTATCTTTTGAGTTACTACAGTAAAGTATTTATAAAAAAATTATGAAATGAAGTAAAATAAAAACAAAAAAATTTACCACATGATGTAAAATACCAAATAATACAGGAAATTCAAAAAAAGTCATTTTCAGAAAAAATGGTAGTTACTACAGTCTTGCGCTTAACCCTCGAGGTAATCGTTAATCCGCTCTTTTGTTATATTACCTGTCAATCAGTCAGGCATCATATTGTTGCAAAAAATCTCAACTTATACTGTGACATGCAAACATTGCTGAATTAAGTTAATCACACACAATCATAAAGCCTACACTTTTTACTGATACAGAAAAATGGTGTTTGATTAACTAAGGGGCAAAACTAATGCTGGAAGCTTTCACTACAATTGTAATGGCTAACTGTTTCCATTTGTGATTTATGTTTTTCTTTCATAGGTTTTCTGTTTCTTTTAAATATAAATACTATAACATGACAATATAATATATATCTACATTATTAAATTTTTTAACATAAATAATGCCAATAGTCATTGAATGGTAAGTAAAAATCATTAGCATTATACATAATTGCAGTGGGTGGGGTAATGCGGTGATCTCGCGATGATCGTTACATATCAAAATCTGGTAACTTGATTTTAACCGACACTAGTCAGTCATTCAATCATTTTCAAGCACATTTGTAGCCAATTTAAGCACTTTTTAAGCACTTTTCAAGTTAGTAATCAAATTCAAGGACTTTTAAGCACTTTTTATCATTTTTAAGCACTTTTTAAGAAAAGGACAGAAATTTAAGCACTTTTTAAGACTGTACTAACCCTGTGTATGCAAAATTTCATAACAAATCTGTGTGAATAATGGCTAATGATATGCTGGTGGAGTTAACATTTGTTGTTATTGAAAAAAAATCTGAAAAATATAAGAAACAAAAAAATATCAATAGCATTACTTCAATTTTGAAAACACAGTAAGCGAAGAAAGTGTTCAACTAATTTATTTTATAGGATTGTTAAAAAATCATGTATTTTTAGTCTTTTTATTGAATATTAATAAACTGAAAATTCCCCTTTTTTGGCGTTTACGCGCTATTTTTCTCCACCCAATGGGCACTGACCCCCTTCCCCCAAAACTGAAAAAAAAAAACATTGCAATATTAGCATTTCTTTTTATTTAATATGCTGGATGATATTTCAGGGTTAAAAATTTACTTACATGCTGACGATGTATTGGTTACTACCATTCTTTTTCGGCATTTTCTTAGTTAGTTCAATCTGCATGTGAGATGTTTTCAAACTGTCTGTGTCACCATTTATAAACGCCAATCTACGAGCCCTTATAACACAACCAAGTAGAATTAGTAAAAAGTGAAAAAACTTTAAACGACAGAAAGTTACTCACAACACAACATACTTAGAAGTTGATGTATATACGGATTCTAAATTATTAATTTGTACCCTGAAATTGTTTTGGTAATATTTTTTCTTAGTTTTTATCTGTTCATCAAGTGTCAAATATCTTTATAACTAAATACAGTAATTGGCTGCCTGAATTTAAAGACCACATGGTTATCTTTGCATTACGACATTGGTCTTTGAAGAAGAAAAAACTAAAACAAGATATGTTTGTAAAACATGTATGCCCCCTATGGGCAGCCAATTAGTCATGTGATCAGGTTATTATGCATGACTTCTGACCAAGTGAACAAAAATTTAATAAGGGTTATCTACTGGTCATGACTTAAGTCACAAGGTAATAATTATTGTGACCCCATCGGTTGTGTACAGCAATTAAAGTTATTACAAATCTTACCAAATAAAATATGCATAAATTTTATGAATCATGTAGGCCTCATTAATGACAGCCAAGATGTTATATTACATAAGACCTTCAAATGTGTATACCAAAAGCATTTTTAGTTTAATATAAAAATATTAACCAAGGCAACTTGACTTGTTGAGTTATTGGTCAGAAACCATCTTAAAGTACAAGGTCAATTTGACACTGACCCCTTGACCCCAAAATCAATAGGGGTCATCTACTGGTCATGATGAATCATAATATAAAGTTTAAAGTTTTAGGCCTAAGTGTTCTTTATTTATTGAGCAGAAACCGTTTTTACTTACAGGGTCAATGTGACCTTGACCTTTGACCCCAAAATCAATCGGGGTCATCTTCTGGTCATGACCAATCACCAAAACAAGTTTGAAATTCCTAGGCCTAAGCGTCCTTTAGGTAAAGAGTGGAAACAATTTTCAACTTCAAGTAAATGTGACCTTGACCTTTGACCCCAAAATCAATAGGGGTCATCTGCTGGTCATGACCAGTCACCATTCCAAGTTTGAAGTTCCTAGGCCTAAGCGATCTTAAGTTATTGATCAGAAACAGTTTTTACCTACAAGGTCAATGTGACCTTGACCTTTGACCCCAAAATCAATACAGGTCATCTACTGGTCATTACCAATCACCAAAACAAGATTGAAGTTCCAAGGCCTAAGCGTTCTCTAATTATTGATCGGAAACCGTTTTTACCTACAAGGTCAATGTGACCTTGACCTTTGACCCCTTGACCCCAAAATCAATAGGGGTCATCTACTGGTCATGACCAATCACCATACCAAGTTTGAAGTTCTTAGGCCTAAGGGTTCTTTAGTTATCACGCGGAAACGATTTTCACCTACAAGGTCAATGTGACCTTGACCTTTGACCCCTTGACCCAAAAATCAATAGGGGTCATCTACTGGTCATGACCAATCACCATACCAAGTTTAAAGTTCCTAGGCCTAAGGGTTCTTTAGTTATCACTCGGAAACTGTTTTACCTACAACGTCAATGTGACCTTGACCTTTGATCCCTTGACCCCAAAATCAATAGGGATCATCTTCTGGTCATGACCAATCACCAAAACAAGTTTGAAGTTCCTAGGCCTAAGGGTTCTTTATTTATTGATCGGAAACTGTTTTCACCTACAAGGTCAATGTGACCTTGACCTTTGACCCCTTGACCCCAAAATCGATAGGGATCATCTACTGGTCATGACCAATCACCATACCAAGTTTGAAGTCCCTAGGCCTAAGGGTTCTTTAGTTATCACTTGGAAACCATTTATTTTGGTCTACAGACCGACAGACAGACAGACAAATGCAAAGCAATATACCCCCTCTTCTTCGAAGTGGGGGCATAATAAATCAAATGTAGTGTATAAAACAGGTTGTGCAATTTATAAACAAGAGGGCCAAGATGGCCCTAGATCGCTCACCTGACCCATGGAACTCATCCTATCCTACTCCATAGCAATTACCTAACAAGCATCCTGTCTATGCAAGTTTAATGACAGTTGAGTCAAAAATGTAACCTGTAGAGTATTAACAAGGTTTTGCCATATTTGAGCAGTGTGCCCAAATGACCAATATTCAAACTTGAATTAGAAATCATCAAAACAAATTTTCAGACCAATTTCCAGGATATTTGGATCACTATCTAGAGTGTTAACAAGATGTTTCTATTTTTAGCTCCTGTGAACTAGTTTTTCATCTGAGATGACCCATGTTCAAACTCATCCCATAAACACTTTCAGAACTAGCAGAGACAGGCTATTCAGTAGTATTTCGAGTAAAGATAACAGGTTGTGTATCTCACTGTATAAATCGTCTGTAAAATGGTCTGACATATGGTAGGTTTAACAGTTAATTTAAATACTTTGGATTCAAAAAATGTGTTGAAGTTTATACTGTGATGAAGCTAAGATCCAATTCTTTCTATTGGTGTAATACATTTTAAAATCGGACATTTAATAACAACAAACTAGTGGTTTAAAAACGGCTTATTGTGTATTGTTTTAGCATAAGCGGTATCGATTTTACTTTAAGATAAGGGAAGCAACTCGATATACCTCGGTTATTTACGTAGATCATATTGAAAGTGTTTATGGGTGTATTACCTAGACAAGCATCCTGACCAAGTTTGAGTGTTCACAAGGTTTTTCCATACTAGGGTGGTGAGACCTAGTTTTTGACCCCAGGTAACCCATCTTCGAACTTGACCTAGAAATCATCAAACTTTCAGACCAATTTCTAGGATATTTGGATCAAAACAGTAGCCACTAGAATGTTAACAAGATTTTTCTATTTTTAGCTCATGTGACATAGTTTTTCATCCAAGATGACCCATGTTCAAACTTATTAGAGCAATTACCTAGACAAGCATCCTGATCACATTTGATGACAATTGAGTACAAAATGCGACAACTAGAATGTTAACAAGGTTTTTCCATATGGGAGGGGTGGGGGGGTTGACCTAGTTTTTGGCCCCAGGTGACCCATATTCAAACTTGACCTAGAAATTATCAAAACAAACTTTCATACAAATTTCCAGGATATTTGGATCAAAACAGTAGCCACTAGAATGTCAACAAATTTTTTCTTTTTTTTAGCTCCTGTTACTTAGTTTTTCATCTGAGACGACCCATGTTTAAACTCATTCGAGCAATTACCTAGACAAGTGTCCTGACAAAGTTTGATGATGATTGAGGCAAAAATGTGACCGCTAGAGTGTTAACGAACAAATGTGGATGGACGACGGACATTCAAAAAGCCTAAAAGCTCACCCTGAGCAAGGTCAGGTGAGCTAGAAAAATAACATTTTGAAAAGAAAAAGTAAATGATAAAAATAAGAAACAAGGTTTTATTGAACACAATTCTTAATAAAAAGAAAACAATAAATGTTGCAGTAATTGTGCTATATATTAATAATATATACCTGTAATATAGCAGGGCCTTATACAACACACAACACAGAATAAAAATGAACAAGGAAAAGCCAGCCCCTACAAGTACTCCAACCAACAAAGTTTTATCTGAAAAATATAAGTACATATAATTGTTCATTATGATTGGAATACAATCACATACAGTATACATTGTATTAAGAGACCACCCAAGGGACTGCCAAAAAGTGGTCTCTTAATAAAGTGGTCTCTCAATAGAATTCTGGAAAATTCAAGACTTTTTATATTACAAGTCATAGATATAATAACATATTTTTATAAAAACAAAAACTGTACAATATTATATATTTATTACAGTTTCATAATTACATTGATGCCTTTCGTTTAAAAAAGTCATCAATATGTGTTTGTTTTTTTAAGTAGAAATTTGTGTACAAATGTGATCTACGCTCAAAATACTATTAACAGGTCATTTTGACCTTGAAACAAAGCATATTGTCATATATTATTAATATGTTCATACATATCTCCTGCTGAACATACTTTCAAATCATCAGCCAGACCTCTAGATAATTTTTCATTCAATGAGTTGTAAACTTCTTGATTTTTTCAGCAATTTAGTTTTCACACTACCCCGATTTCAAAACATTAAAGTTTTAGAGATCTTACATTATTTTTTTTTTTTGGTCGAAGAGTCATATTTAATGGGGTACAACATGTATTTTATAAAGCATCAGATGAGCACCTACACCATCAGCAATGAAAGGCTCGGTTTTGTAATGTTTAGTCCACTACGTTTCGCGATTTTATTTCGACCACAAACGATGGCATTTGCTATTTACTCAGACTCAATTCCATGCACGATTTCCTCATTCAATTTATCCGGTATTATTTGTTGTCTGTCATTTTTTCGCTCGTTCCGACGTCATTTTCGATTTGATTTTCTGGAAGGGAGGTCACTCTGAGCACATGACAAAACTGTGCCAATGCGGTGTTGTGATACGTTATTGCTCTGACAAAATATGTCACAATAAATATTACTATCGGAAAACTGTTTCTTTCTTTCCGATTTTGAAACGACTGCAATTGTTATTCAATTCGTTTTTAAACGACAATTATTTGTGACAGTCTAATTGACGGCCGTTTAATAAATACTTTAAGACCAATGACCATGAAAAATATTTGTTTGTTCAAACTTACAAAGTACTCGCTAATTATACAGGTGAGAATGTCCGTAGGGACGATTGTTTGTCACGGCCGTTTAATAGATACTTTAACACTGAATTTTGTACATTTGGGCCGACATTTAGTGGCCGCTGGCCGCGATATAAAATCGTCGTTTAATGGAATTAACTTATATAGTAAAAATCATCGGGAGGGTTTTTATGCGGCCGCTTAATAAAAAAGTCGCTCAATAAAGGTGGACGCAAGTACGATGCCGACTGTACTAATCTTTCTAACAAAGAAGTTAAACTTAGATATATATCCTTTCCACAACCGACACTCTTTCTTGGACAGACCCCGTAACGTTTAAAAACAGGCACATGCTTTTAAACCCTTAAAGCGGGGTCTTGTTTCTTAAAAGATTTATTTTATTCACCATCTTTTGAAAAATGCTTTCAAATATCATTAATCAATACAGACATCTTAAGCGTGACGTAAGAACTGCTGCCCTGACAAAAGATCAAAGGTATGGTATGTCAATATACAATTTGCCTTAGCACCTGTTGACACTTTGTTTTTTGCTTGGATAATATATTGAGAAGGGTAAATGTTTTTAGCGACTATTGTAAGTTTATAGTCTTCATCAACAAAGCTAATTGGGAAATATGATTTTCTTTTATATATCGGGGGCTGATTAAAAAACTGAACATTATTATCAAATATCCCTGGTAACATTGAAATAAGATTCATTTGTTTCTTTGAACATTATGTCATCGTTTCTTTACCAATCAGTTCTTAAAATTGAGCCTGTATCAACGCTAACAGAACTCTCAAAAAAGGTCTAAATAATGTCATTTTTTTAGTGAATTGATTGTTTTGGAATTTTGCAACCGTTTTTGGTCTTATATTTTATGGTACGTGAACAAGTAACTTAAAAGATTCAATACCTTATTTGAATTTGATGTTTTTTTAAGTGTGGACCCCCTTTTTTCTCAAATGACCCCCTTTTGAAAAGTTTATGGGCCCGTAGGGCCCACTGGGAATTTGTTCTAGATTGAACACTGCCTCTTGAGTTATGTCCCTAGAAAAAGTTCAAAGTGCAATAATTCCAAAATTAGGCAAGGCAGAGTTACTGTTCTTTGCACTGCACTTCATATCAATGCGATCTATCAACCTACAAAGTTTCTTGTTGGTACCTCTTATGGTTTCCCAGTTATGTCCCAGACAAAGTTCAAAATGTAAAACTGAACAATTGGGAATAACTCCAAAATTTTGCAAGGCGGAGTTCAAGTTCTTGTGCACTGCAAATCTACTCATTGAGATCTATCTAGCTACAAAGTTTCATGTTGATATCTCTTATAGTTTTACAGCTATTGTCCTGGACAAGATTTTTCTAAAAGGGCAGATAATTCAAAAACGAGGATAAATAGAATTATGGTTCTTTTGCACCTGCACTTTTACTCAATGATATCTATCTACCTACAATGTTTCATGTTGATATCTCTTATAACCTAAGAGCTATGTTCCTGACATAGTGCAAAGTGTTAAAATGAACAAAGGGCAATAACTCCAAAATTAGGCAAAAAGAGTTATGGTTCTTGTGCACTGCACATCTACCCATTGAGATCTATTTACCTACAAGTTTCATGTTGATATCTCTTATAGTTTTAGATTTTTCTAAAAGGGGAGATAATTCAAAAACGGGGCAAATAGAGTTATGGTTCTTGTGCATTGCAATCCACCTCAATGCCCTCTACCACTTAGTGAAGTTTAAACAAATTATCTCCAAGGGTTTTCAAGTTATGCTCCGGATAAGACATCAGACTGACAGACGGACATACTTACGAAATGGTACTTATGTGACTTTTCCTTTAATCTTTTTAGCCATTTTTAGTCACACAAGGCTTAAAAAAGACACACAGAATGAATAGGATCAAAGAGAATTTACTGTTACCTATTGTTCTCCAAGTCACACAAGTACCTCTGGGTTTGTACGGACAGAAGGACAAGGTGGCAACTTTATGCTCTACCTTCGGGGAGCATAAAAATCGCCAAAATTTACTTAAATGAGTGCCTGTTTTCAAAGTTCCCCTAAATTTTTTCAAAAGTGTATTGGCTGATCTTGTAAAATATTAAATACTTTTACCATCTATAGTCTGTCCCATCAAATTTGAATATTCCATTTTTAGCTCACCTGTCACAAAGTGACAGGGTGAGCTTTTGTGATCGCTTTTCGTCCGGCGTCCGTCCGTCCGTAAACTTTTACTTTAAATGACATCTCCTCATAAACCACTTAGCCAATTTCATCCAAACTTCACAGGAATGTTCCTTTGGTGGTCACCTTTAAAAATTGTTCAAAGAATTTAATTCCATGCAGAACTCTGGTTGCCATGGCAACCGAAAGAAAAAACTTTAAATATCTTCTTTTCAAAAACCATAAGAGCTAGAGCTTAGATATTTGGCATGAAACATCTTCTAGTGAGTGTCTACCAAGTTTGTTCAAATAAAAGCCCTGGGGTCAAAATTGGCCCCGCCCCGGGGGGTCATTGATTTTCCCTATATGCATATAGTAAAAACTTAAAATCTTCTTTTAAAGAACCAAAAGAGTTAGAGCTAAGATATTTAGCATGAAACATGTTCTAATAAGTGTCTACCAAGTTTGTTCAAATAAAAGCCCTGGGGTTAAAATTGGCCCCGCCCCGGGGGATAGGGGGGGTCATTGATTTTCCCTATATGCATATAGTAAAAACTTAAAAAATCTTCTTTTAAAGAACTCAAAGAGCTATGGCTAAGATATTCAGCATCAAACATTTTCTAATAGGTGTCTACCAAGTTTGTTCAAATAAAAGCCCTGGGGTCAAAATTGGCACAGCCCCGGGGGTCATTGATTTTCCTTATATGTGTATAGCAAAATCTTAAAAAATCTTCTTTGAAAAAACCCAAATAGCTAGAGTTAAGATATTAAGCATGAAACATCTTTTAGTGAGCGTCTACAAAGTTTGTTCAAATAAAAGACCTGGGGTCAAAATTGGCCCCGCCCGGGGGGGTCATTGATTTTCTTTATATGTGTATAGCAAAAACTTAAAATCTTCTTTGAAAAAACCCAAATAGCTAGAGTTTAGATATTAAGCATGAAACATCTTCTAGTAAGTGTCTACAAAGTTTGTTCAAATAAAAGACCTGGGGTTAAAATTGGCCCCGCCCGGGGGGGTCATTGATTTTCTTTATATGTGTATAGCAAAAACTTAAAATCTTCTTTGAAAAAACCCAAATAGCTAGAGTTTAGATATTAAGCATGAAACATCTTCTAGTAAGTGTCTACAAAGTTTGTTCAAATAAAAGCCCTGGGGTCAAAACTGGCCCCGCCCCAGGGGTGTCATTGTTTTTAACTAAATGTGTATAGTAAAAACTTTAAAAAAATCTTCTTTTAAAAAGCCCAATGAGCTAGAGCTTAGATGTTTAGCATGAAACATCTTCTTATGGGTGTCTACCAAGTGTGTGCAAATAAAAGCCTTTGGGTTAAAATTGGCCCTGCAACGTTGGGGGGTGGGGGTTGGTTGGGCCTATATACAGGTGAGCGACCTCAGGGCCATCATGGCCCTCTTGTTTATTAAATATAATAGTAAAATCATTTAAATTAATGTCATGCTAACCCTGACGTCAATATCTCTAGGCATGTTTTTCATTTTTTCCATAAAGTCAGTAATATGGTCATAATGTTAAAATTATATTTTTCCCCGTTGACTTACGTTGTAGCCTGACATGACGTCCATTTCAAAATGGCAGCGCCCATACAGACGTCATTTAGGGTTCGTCTCACAATTAGCGTGAAATGTATTCGGTAATTATAAAAATTTGATTATTCTTATTTACTTGCTGATCAATAGCTAAATGTTATCATTAGAATGAAAAATGAGAACAAAGTTGGTGTCAAAAAGGCAATTTTAATAGCAAACTATTATTTAAAATAATCAATTTAAAATCATTTGAAGTGAAATATCAGTAACCGCTTTTTAAATTATAACACACAAAGATTTATATAATTATATAATTACCATGATATACTGTCGTATTTTATACTATTTTAAGAGAAAAAGAGCAATGAAGTGATTTGATTAGAGAGCTTTTTATTCAAGCGCGTATCTTGATACCGCAACGTGTCGTAGGGGAACACTTGCTAGAAGACTATAAAAATGTTTAATTTAAATAATTTATTAATTGACCAGGTCCGATGGGATACAAAAATATGTTACCCTTCTTATTTCGGGTGCGATGTTCGTGCGCTAAAACTTTTCGCAGGTTTTAAGTTTCACAACAGAAACCTGACGTTAGAAATCGCCAACGTATACTATATAATAATTATTATCATCATGCAACTATGACAAAGAATATATAGAAAGGGGAACTAATTCAATATATGTTCATGTATTGGTTTGCACAGTGTCTACTTTAACTAGCTCTTTTGCTAATGAGTGAACACAGACTCGTGCACTGCAGATCTATGCGTGCGAGGAAAAATGTAAATTATAAGAATATAAACATGCTTTCTAGTTTGAACGTAGGCCTAAGCATTTTAAGCTCGTAAAACAGATTTAACTTTCCGTCTCACAATTTTACAAAATGTCCAGAAATACCGGGACTGATTTGATATAATATAATTAAGAATAAGTTTGAATTGGAGTGTTCATTAAGGGACAGAAAGTTTTTTTTTTATTTGTTTTTTTGTTTTTTGTTTTTTTTTGTAGGCTCAAAGTGTTACATACAATGTTAACATGAAGATGAGATCGAGTCAAAGAGAAACACAGATTGATGTCCTCAATTATTTTAGCCTTCCTAAAATTTGAAAATATTCAGTGAAAAAAAAACAATATTAGAACCAGCTATAATATTTTTCGCAGGAGAAAAATACCGCACATGGTATATTTTGTAGCTAAAAGAGTAGGATTTACAGAAGTCTTGAGTAACGAGATAATATGTAGGGAAATCATTTCTGAGAAATATATATTATATAATAGTTTAATAACATAAAATTAAAACGAAGGTTATGTGTGAATTAATGGAAGAAGTATTGTAACGTTACTGTCATAGATTCATGTCATTCTATGTGTGTTTAAAATTATTCAAATGTTATCAAAAGTTTTATTGTTAATATATGAAATGAAGGTGTAATTTTAAGAATTACTGCAAAATCTGGGTATACAGAACTCATTTTAAATGCCATCAAGACAAATTTATCTAAAATTATCATATGCCTTACCGCCCTCTGTCAATGCCGCAACTGGAATTATCCATAAATAGCGCGAAGCATTTTTGTTACGTCATATATTTCGTAAATTGTTGTTGACGTAATGTTTTTTTCGTCAGGAATCCATTTTCAAGACTTATGAACATTGTGATGTTGACAACTAAAATTGATGGGCCGTTCTTGAATTATGGATTTGGATCATACTGAATTATGATGTGTTTCATTTACATATTTCATTTGCTAACCCAGATAACTGCACAAATGGAACAATGTTTAAATAATGAGACGGATTAACAGTTTATAAAAAAATCTGGATCATCATAAGTGTGGGAGTCATGCCATTCAGGAGTTTCAAAGCAAAATTGGAACTGGATAGAAATTGGCAATGAAGGAATCTTCAGAATGCGAATTTGTCGTGACGTTTATAAAGATCTATTTCGAAATTCATAGGGATTCTATTCAGCTTAAAAGTAAGTGCAATTTCTAGATCTACTCCATGTGACTCGATGTTCTTGTTGCTAATTATTTATTCTTTAAAGTTTTCCATAATGCATTGCAACGCAACTGTTACATCTTATAGATCCAGCTTTGTAAAATAATCATGAAACGACCCCGAGAACATAATGTACATTTTGGAAACATGACATGTGTTCATCTTCAAATGAAGAGTACTTCGGCAATGGCTACGGAAAATAAACAACAGAGACTTGCCATAGAGAAATAAAAATTTGTTTTTACAAGAAAAGTAGACTTTTTAGAGAGAAATCCTGAAAAATCTCGAGGGTGACTTTTTTTTTATAGTTTACAAAAAGGCTTTAATTTTTATTCAACGTCGTTTTGTTCATTCATACCAGGCAAAAGTTCATTTCCATTTTTAATGGGACAGACTATAGTTTGGATTTTATTGCTCTTTAAATTATCAGGTACCATATTTGCTATTAGATTTATGGCAAGCTCAGCGCAAACAAGTTGACAAAAAACTTCTGACCACTAAGCATAATACTTCAAAGTATAAGCAAGATACAGTGAAACCACATTTTTAAATTTTGATTTAAGCTTTGACCTCTTGTGACCTTGACCTTCATTTTCCGCAAGACAACTCAAATTGACATGGAAAACATTTTTGCTAAGTTACCATATATCAGGTTATTTTCGCGTAGTGCAAATTTCATGGTTTTGGCAGTGATCTAAATTTAGCGAATTTGTTGTGCATGTTTCTTTTTTTTTGCGTTTTTCTGCTAGCAAATAATAAAATAAAGAGATTTATTGTTTTCACAGATAAAATTTTGTTTTCAATTTTACTATTGATGTATTGCTTGCAAGTATGTATTCGGTATTTCACACTTATTATTATTGTTATAATATTGTTATTGTTAACACATTATTTTTAAGCTGCCTATGTTTGCAAGGTGAGAATTATCTTATTATATCGAAAACTTGGTTATGTATTTTTAAAAGAAATATTAAAAAACTAGAAAATTAATGTGTCCATAGGACATGGGTGCCCCCACCGCGCCACTGTTCTGTCAATCTTATGACTCTAGGTCAAATATTTTTTGAAAACTAAAAATCTTTTTACTAAGTAAAGGGCAAGAACTTTACAAATACTGAATAAATCCCCAAGCAAACCCTAAGTTGAAAATTGCAAATTTATACTACTGTAAGTCAAGGGCAATAACTCTAACAAAACTGAAAAAAATCCACATGAAAAGTCCCAGGTTCATAGCTTCACAGTGATGTGATCATTATTCCTGTAATTTAGTGATGTTGATCATTATTCCTGTAAAGTTGGTTGATTCTAACTCAAGCACTCAAGCACTCAAGGAACAAATAACAACATAATGAAACAGTCAAGGGAAATAACTCTACAAATACTGGATAAATCCACAAGCAAAACCCCAGGAGCAAAACTTAATATGCTGAGCAACCTTCCCATAAGGTTTAATGACTCTATGTCAAATCCTTTTTGAGTTACATGAGACACAAGTTGAAAATTGCAAACATTTTCTAAGTCAAGGGCAATAACTCTAAAAATACTAAATAAATCCAGACGAAAATACCCAGGTGCACAACTACACATGCTGATCAATATTCCTGTAAAGTTTCATGACTCTATTTCAAATCCTTTTTTAGTTACATGCGACACAAGTTGTAAATTGCAAAATTTTACTAAGTCAAGGGCAATAACTCTAAAAATACTACAAATATCCAGACGAAAATACCCAGGTGCACAACTTCACATGCTGATCAACATTCATGTAAAGTATCATGACTCTAGGTCAAATACTTTTTGAGTTACATGCGACACAAGTTGAAAATTGCAAAATTTTACTAAGTCAAGGGCAATTACTCTAAAAATACTACAAATATCCAGACGAAAATACCCAGGTGCACAACTACACATACTGATCAACATTCCTTTAAAGTTTTATGACTCTATGTCAAATCCTTTTTGAGTAACATGCGACACATGTTGAAAATTGCAAAATTTTACTAAGTCAAGGGCAATAACTCTAAAAATACTAAAAATATCCAGACGAAAATACCCAGGTGCACAACTTCACATGCTGATCAACATTCCTGTAAAGTTTCATGACTCTAGGTCAATACTTTTTGAGTTACGTGCTACACAAAAGAGAATGGACGGACGGACGGACAAGGGTAAATCTAAATGCCCGCCACTAATGTGGGGGCACAAAAAACACTAACAAACAAGAGCTGTCACACAAGTGGCACATCCCCCAAAAAAATTTCTTAAGCATGCAGGTATGATGAAAAGAAAAGAGAATGAAAGTAACTAATTGCTTTATATTGTTCTTGTGAAATGAAGTGCTATTTATACCTTGGGACAAAGGTCTTGGATGCAACACAACATCTTGATATTGTAGACATTTATGCCAAGTAATTTTAAAATCCTTCAATGCATGACAATGTTATAGTTTGGAAACTAATGTGTACCTTCAAACTCTTCTTATGAGCATAAGTACCTTCAAACTATTAGAGTGACCTTGACCTTGGAAGTCTTACACACAACACATCATCTTGATGTGGTAGACATTTGTGCCAAGTTATTTTAAAATCCTTCGATGTATGACAAAGTTATTGTCCGGACACAAAATTAATTAGTGTACCTATAATCTCTAACTGTGATAGCGTGAACCTTCAGAATATAAGTGTGACCTTGACCTTTGAAAAGGGACGTGGTTCTTGGACGCGACACATCATTGTCATGTAATAGACATTAATGTGCATAGTTATTTCTAAATACCTCAATGCATGACAAAGTTACAGTCTGTACATGATTGTTGTGTATGTAGGGACGGACAGACGGACAAGAGCCTTAGCCATGACACATTGTCTTGATGTGGTAAGTTATTTTAAAATCCTTCCGTGCATGACAAAGTTACAGTCCGGACATGAATGTGTATCTTCAAATTCTTTTCGAGTTCAAACTACAGTGCACTACAAATACAACGAGATCGTTGGGACTTCGGATGATTCCTCGTTATAACCGGGTCTTGTTATAACCGGGACAGAACAAATTGAGAAATCCCACACCGTCGAACATCATTTATTTCTACTTAAGCTTTCGCATGCATCCTTTTTAAAGAGTATATAATGGGAGGTAACTCTTTGCAATCAGAAGTTTTTGTTTTATTTAAATATGCATGTTTATAAATATATCTAGCTTTCATAGAATTTTAAACAAAACATGAAAACACAACCTACATCTAACCGCTTGGGGTTTTTATGCCCCCGCCATGTAATGGCCGGGGCATATAGTGTTACCCTGTTCCGTCCTTCCGTCATTCTGTCATTCCGTCATCATCAGTTTCCGTTCATTATCTTAGTAACGGTTGCACACATTCAACTCAAATTTGACATATGGATATGTCATGAGAAAATACAGGTCAAGTTCGAATTTGGTCATAGTTCGATGATTTTTGGCAGAGTTATGCCCCTTTTACTTTGAAAATAATATGAAATTTTCAGTTTCCTTTCATTATCTCCCCAACGGTACAACACATTCAACTCAAATTTGACATATGGATATGTCGTGAGAAAATACAGGTCAAGTTCGAATTTGGTCATGGTTCGATGATTTTTGGCAGAGTTATGCCCCTTTCACTTTGAAAATAATATGAAATTTTCAGTTTCCGATCATTATCTTCCCAATGGTACAACACATTCAACTCAAACTTGACATATGGATATGTCACAGGAATGCCCAGGTCAAGTTCAAAGTTGGTCATGGTTCAATGATTTTTGGCAGAGTTATATCCCTTTTACTTTGAAAATAATATGACATTTTCAGTTTCTGTTTATTATCTCCCCAACAGTACAACACATTCAACTCAAATTTGACATATGGATATGTTTTTTGGAATGCCCAGGCCAAGTTGGAATTTGGTCATGGTTCAATGATTTTTGGCAGAGTAATGCCCCTTTCACTTTGAAAATAATATGAAATTTTCAGTTTCTGTTTATTATCTCCCCAACGGTACAACACATTCAACACAAATTTGACATATGGATATGTCAAAGGAATGGGCAGGTCAAGTTGGAATTTGGTCATGGTTCGATGATTTTTTGGCAGAGTTATGTCCCATTCACTTTGAAAATAATATAGATACATCTTAGGAATAAGCAGTTTAAGTTTGAATTTGGTCGTGGTTCAATGATTTTGGACAAACTTATCTTTCTTGAATGTTGGAAAAATTTTGAACTTTCAGTTTCAGCACTGAAATGTTACATGTAACCATTATTTTGGCTACAAATATGAAATATGCTATTTTCAAAAGGTTTAGACTGAATAATTTCAGTGCCTTGAACATTGTATGAAAATGGTTTGTGTTAACATTGAAAAGTTTTAAGGGCTTTGAACTTAAAATGAAAAAAATAATTTGTGCAAACAAATTTGGAACTAAATATTATAACATCTGAAATTTTGGCTGCATGCGGGGGCATCCGTGGCATGATGACACATTTCTAGTTTTATGAAAATATACATTTTAAAATTCGTTTTCAAAAGTCACGCAGTGCATTTCTCACGAACACCGAATAACACCGCAAGAAATTAGCCGCTTCCTTTGTGCTAATCACCCAATGAAATTGTTTTGTTATGACATTTCGTCATCTTAAGGACAATTTAGCCCGGAGCGCTGACAAAACAAGGCTGACACATTTGATCGCTAATTGCTCGACCCATTATCTCATCCCGCGTCAATAATTTTTTCCCTAATTGACCCTTAGTATTGGTCATCATTGTTTTTTTCAAGGTGACAAACTGATGCAGACGAAATGCAAATGAAGTGACCTGAAATGAAGTTAAAATTCTGAAAAATACGCATGGGACGGCGAAATTATGTACGTTGTAACCAATATCTCGCTAAAACAATCTCGTTATAAACGATAAAAAATGAAAGGAAAAAAGAAGGAAAAAGGCTGGGACACAGTAGAATGTATGTTGTAAGCAGGACCTCGTTAAAACCGATCTCATTATATGTGGAGTAGACTGTATAAGTGTGACCTTGACCTTGAAGGTAGGGACAGGGGTCTTGAATGCGACATGTCAACTTAATGTGGTTGGCATTTATGCTTAGCTATTTTGAAATTCTTCAATGCAAGACAAAGTTACAGTCCAGACACCAATGTGTGTATCTATAAACTCTTGTGACAAAGTGATCTTCAAAATGGTAGTGTGACCTTGACCTTTGAGGTAGGTACATGGTTCTTAGACGTGACACATTGTCTTGATGTGGTAGACATTTATGCCATGTTATAGTAAAATCCTTTGATGCACGACAAAGTTACAGCCTGGGCAGGATTGTGTGTGCCTATTAACTCTAATTGTTACAAAGTGAACTTCAAAATGGTAGTGTGACCTTGACCTTTGAAGTAGGTACGTGATTCTTGGACGTGACACATTGTCTTGATATGGTAGACATTGATGCAATGTAATAGTAAAATCCTTTGATACATGACAAAGTTACAGCCTGGACACAATTGTGTAACTCTTATTTGATAAAGTGAACTTCAAAATGTAAGTATGACCTTGACCTTTGAGGTAGGGTAGTGGTTCTTGGATTTGACACATCGTCTTGATGTGTTTAACATTTGTGCCAAGCTATTTCAAAAACAAAGTAACATTCTGGACACAAATGAAGTGGGGACTCATAGACAGACGGACGACAGACGGTACAATTCTAAACAAACATGAATATTGAAATTTGGTATTTGATAAATTGATTTATATGTATCATGTGAAATAAAAATAAATTTAAACTGTAATCTAAAGCAGAAAAGAAAGTTCAAGAAATTCGCGAAAATTTAGCAAATCTATTTTTTGCGATATTTATTGCACAAAATAAAGTGAAAATTAAATACTCACTAAAAAAACCTGATATACAGTATATTAAAATCCATCTTTGCATATAGAAGTTATATTCTTGCAAATGAATGTTTTATTTTGTTATTTGACCATTAATGCTTATATGTGACCTTAACCTTCATCACAGACAGCTGAATTTTTGATGTGACACTCCACCTCACTAAGGAGGACATTTGTCCTGAGTTACATTAAAATACTTCCATGCATGTGGAAGTTACGCTCTAGACACAGGTTTTCTGCTGACTCCTAAGAGTGACCTTGACCTTTGAGTGGCAGACCTGGGTTTTGTGTGCGACACACCTCCCCATTATGGTGATAATTTGTACCAAATTATTTTGTAATCCTTCAAAGAATGAGCAAGATATAGACCGGACAATTCCAGACGCACGGACAGATGGAGGTGCCAACATTTGGGGTTTATGTGCTTTTTCTTGGATCTTTATGTGGCACTTCCCACATAAACCAGTAAAATTACCACATAAACAAGTTGGTTTATAGGATTTCCTCCTTTTTTAAAACTAAGATTATGAATGGAATGAAGCTCAAAGACCATTGGATGTTTGTTCGGACTGAAGCTATACACCAAAAGTGGCTACTAAGTCGAGCTCACCAAAAGCGGGCTTGACAAAAACTGAAATAATAAGCTGTTGATATGGTTCCTACTTCTGTAAACAAGCAATCAGCAGAAACATATTAATTAGCAATGAAACATTACCTGACAGACCAGATGTTGATTCGTCTACAATATGAGCTCTTATTACATTTGGAGATTTAACATAATTCTGACTTGACACATTACCCGCTGGGACAATGCCTGTCATGTTGACATTCCTCAATCTTAATAAAGCACTTGGTTTAGTTATGTTACCAGCATCATCTGTTCTATTCACATTTTTTAACTTACTTAGTCCTCTTGAATGTAGAGTTTTGCTAGGAATGTTAACATTATTTACATTATTGGAATGGTTTTCACTTATCTTATATAGCTTTGGAGTTATTGCTTTCAAGTCCGATAATATATTTTTCATCCTTTTCTGTATTGATTTCAACTTATTTCTTTGTTTAATTTCATTCTTCCTATTTCTTGATTTAATTTGTTTCACTTTTTGTTTTTGTTTCATAGAGTTTTTATCTATATCTTTCATCAAACTTGGGCTATCCATCATTCGATCCTGGCTTTTCAATTTCTTCCCATGATGACTTTTTAATACCCAATTATGACTTTTGAATTTCTGTCCATGGAGTATGTTATACAAGCTACCCTGAGATTTCAATTTTTTTCCATAATGTGTTGCTAACATCTTGATAATGTTTTCCAACTTTCCTCCATGTTTTTTTCTAGTCCTACCAATGTGACTTTTTAACTTCCTTCCATAATGGGTTCTGTATTTCCAACCACGCCTTTTCAGCTTCCTTCTAAACTCTTTTTGTTTTAAAATAGGTCTCTTCACTTTCATTATCACAACTTTCATTTGCTTCAGGGATTTATACTTTGTATTTTTGCTTGATTTTTTCTTTTTTGCTTTTGAATTTATAGGTGAAGATGCACTTGAAATTGTCAACTTTCCGCTTGCAATATTTTTTGAAGTATCTCGTTTTTGTTTAGGTTTAGCTGCAGAGTTTTGTAAGGGATATTCCACGAGATAGGAAGTGTGTGTTCCAGCAACATTTTTGTCTTTATTTTTTTCACTCTCAACACCTGCAAAAATTACTTAATACATTAAGAAAACAAATATAGCTAAAATAAAGCCTCGAAAAGAAAAGGCCAATATTATTCTTATAACAACACTACCACTACCCCTACCCCCAGTGGTTGGAGCACAAGAACCACGTCCAATTTTTCTAATGCTGACATCTTGATTTTTTAACAATACAAGTATTAGCAAATACAAGTATTAAGAATTTCCTATCTATATTTTACATCCAAGTATTAGCAAATACAAGTATTAAGAATTTCCTATCTATTTTTTATATCCTAAGGTTTGCTTAACAAGCAAAACCACAGATGCACAACACGCTAACCAACAGTCCTGTAAAGTTTCAGGACTCCAGGTCAAATACTTTTTGAGTTACGCATGACACCGTTGAATCCACACACAAAACCCCTTGTGCACAGTTTTACTTGCTGAACAACATTATTGTAAAGTTTTTTTTATTCTAGCCCAAGCATTTGTAGAGGTAAACAATCATGTCACAACATTCTGAAATGGTTTTTACTATGTTAAGGGCAAACACTCTGAAAATTCTGAACATATATGTATGTATAAGCAAACCCCCAGGTGTACAACTACACAGGCACAGATGGACTGACAATTTTGGGAAAATCTAAATGCCCTCTTCTAGAGTGGGGACATTACTTGAAATGAATTATTTTGATAATTTCTGAGAAAATCAACCTGAACAAAAAGATTTACCAAGTGAAATATAAATAAAACTAGAACTGTGCTCAAAGGACACGGATGCCCCCACTTACAACATATATATGGTATATAGTGAAAAAATCAACAAAGGGCCATAATTCTGTTAAATTTGGTCGCAGCAAAAATTCCTTCCTTTACTACCATCTCCACATTAAGGTTGTTCATCCCTGGAAGTTTAAGCAAAATCTGCCATCTGGTTTAAGAGGAGTTGCGTTCACAAAATTTCTACATAGTATATAGTGAAAAAATCAACAAACGGCCATAATTCTGTTAAATTTGATCGAAGCAAAAATTTCTTCCTTTACTACTAATACCATCTACACATTAAGGTTGTTCAACCCTGGAAGTTTAAGCAAAATCTGCCATCCAGTTTAAGAGGAGTTGCGTTCACAAAATTTCTATATGGTATATAGTGAAAAAATCAACAAAGGGCCATTATAATTCTGTTAAATTTGGTCGCAGCAAACATTCCTTCCTTTACTACCATCTACACATTAAGGTTGTTCATTATCTGGAAGTTTAAGTAAAACTATTTTTATGAGAACAATAGACCAAACCCCATAATGTAGCTCTGGTTTGTATGGACGGACAGACGGACGGACGGACAAGTGCAACGCTATATGCCTGCCACATTGTGGTGGCATAAAAAGGTGCACTTTTGCTTACAGAAATTTAGGATCATCTACACTTTTAAAATGACTTTCTTTTATGACAATAAACATGTATACAAAGTTTGAAATGAAAGCATTTTATAGTTACTGAAAAAATGAACCTTTAACGAAAAGATTAACCAATTCTGACGCCTAGTAGCCAACCCCGACTAGAGAATCCTTACATTCACTCCACCCTTTTTCTTTGAGAGTGATGCTCCCTTATAAGTTTTGAACAGAAAGAAATAGTTTCTTGTTGATATCTCTTGTAGTTTCAGACTTATGTCCCAGACAAAGTGCAGTGTAAAGATAAACAAGAGCACCGCTAGGGGGAGCATTATATGGCCGAAAGTGTTTTTGTTTTTTTAGTAAGGATGAAGCATTTGTAAGACATGGGAATTAAATAAAGTGTTACCTCCTCAAATAGCTATCCTCCTATGAAGTTTGAATATTGTAGGCCAAATGGAACTTAAGTTGTGCTTCAATTTTAAGGTAATAGTGACCTTGACCTTTGATCTTGTGACCCAGAAATCTATTGGGGCCTTCAACCCAATATGGACAATCATCCTATGAAGTTTGAACACTGTGGGCAATATGGAACTTAAGTTATGCTCCGGAAAATGTTTTCAGTTTTAAAGTAATAGTGACCTTGACCTTTGACCTTGTGACCCCACATCAATAGGGTCTTCTACTCAATATGGACAATCATTTTATGAAGTTTGAACACTGTGGTCCAAATTCAACTTAAGTTATGCTCCGGAAACTGTTTTCAGTTTTAAGGTGATAGTGACCTTTACCTTTGACTTTGTGACCCCCAAAATCAATAGGGGTCTTCTACCCAATATGGACAATTAACCTATGAAGTTTGAATATTATGGGCCAAATTGAACTTAAGTTATGCTCTGGAAACTGTTTTCAGTTTTAAAGTAATAATGACCTTGACTTTTGACCTTGTGACCCCAAAATCAATAGGGCTTTTCTACTCAATATGGACAATCATCCTATGAAGTTTGAACACTGTGGGTCAAATGGATCTTAAGATATGCTCTGGAAACTGTTTTCAGCTTTAAGGTTATTGTGACCTTGACCTTTGACCTTGTGACCCCAAAGTCAATAAGGGTCTTCTACCCAATATGGACAATTATCCTATGAAATTTGAACACTGTGGGCCAAATGGAACTTAAGTTATGCTCCAGAAACTGTTTTCAGTTTTAAGATAATATTGACCTTGACCTTAAACCTTCTGATCCAAAAATCAATAGGGGTCTCCTACCCAATATGGACAATCATCCTATGAAGTTTGATCCTATGAAGTTTGATCACTGTGGGCTTAATGGAACTTGAGTTTTGCTCCAGAATCTGTTCTCAGTTTTAAGGTTATTGTGACCTTGACCTTTGACCTTGTGACCCCCAAAATTAATAGAGGTCTTCTATTTAAAATGGACAATCATCCTATGAAGTTTGAACACTGTGGGCCAGATGGAACTTAAGTTATGCTCCTGAAACTGTTTTCAGTTTTAAGATAATAGTGACCTTGACCTTTGACCTTGTGGTCCCCAAAATCTATTGGGGTATTTTACCCAATATGGACAATCATCCTATGAAGTTTGAACACTATGGGCCAAATGGAACTTAGGTTATGCTCCAGAAACTGTTTTCAGTTTTAAAGTAATAGTGACCTTGACCTTTGACCTTGTTAACCCCAATTTCAGTAGGGTCTTCTACTCAATATGGACAATCATTTTATGAAGTTTGAACACTGTGGTCCAAATTGAACTTAAGTTATGCTCTGGAAACTGTTTTCAGTTTTAAGGTCATAGTGACCTTGACCTTTGACCTTGTGACCCCAAAATCAATAGGGGTCTCCTATCCAATATGGACAATCATCCTGTGAAGTTTGAACACTGTGGGCCAAATGGAACTTAAGTTATGCTCTGTAAACTGTTTTCAGTTTTAAGGTAATAGTGACCTTGACCTTTGACCTTGTGACCCCAAAATCAATAGGGGTCTTCTAACCAATATGGACAATTATTCTATGAAGTTTGAATATTGTGGGCCAAATGGAACTTAAGTAATGCTCCGGAAACCAAATTGCTAATGGACGGATGAACGGAGGGACAGACGCCAGGGGGTATAACATAATATGCCTGAAATTTTTTTGGGAACATAAAAAGGGGAATTATTCCAAAATTAGTCAAGGAAGGGTTACTTTTCTTATGCACTGCAATTTTTGTCCTAAACAAAGTTCATGTGTTAAAATGAAAAAGGGCCATTACTCCCAAATAAGACAAGGCAGAGTTCCTGTTCTTTAGCACTGCAATTCTACTCAATGAGATTTATCTACCTACTAAGTTTCTTGTTGAAATGATTCCTCTTGTAGGTTCAGAGATTATTCCAAGACAAAATTCAAAGTGTAACATTTTTAGAGATGTTTGTGAAACACTTAATACCCCTCACCTACCCAGTATGATGGGTCTAAGCTAAAAAGTTTTTGAACTTTTGCACAAAGCTTGGTTGACATAACAATATTCATCCAACCTAAATTTTTAATTGTATTCATTATTTCGGTTAATCAGATGACATCTGTAGTTGCAGACTGACGCTTGTCTTAATTCAAACCTAAACCTATAAGTTGCAGATCAAGAAAGTGAGAAGTGCGCAACACATCCTCTTTATACCCAAGGCAAAATCTTGACACTGCATCATCTTAGATGACCTTGACCTCTGATCCAGTGACCTGGTTCATGTGCATGACATGAAGTCTCATGATGAACATTTGTGCATAAAATACTCAATTCATGTTATTTGAATATTCCTACAAAAAGTAGTTAGGGCATGAACAAGTTTGGATGCACGCAAACACTGAGCAGCCCTTTTGACAACTATGTCGAGCTCAGAGCAAGCAGGTTTGACAAAACTGCTCTGACCACTAAGCATAAGCAAGATACAGTGCTGACAAACAAATTATATATTTTTATTTAAATTTTGACCTCTTGTAACCTTGACCTTCATTCTGTCCAAAACAACTGATCTCACAAAGGAGAACATTAAAATTTTGTTCTAAGTTATATTAAAATCCAACCATGTATATAGAAGTTATACTCACAATTTAGTCTGTGTTGTCAGATTTATTGCCCTTGACTAAGTGAAAATTTGCAAATTTTAATTTGTGTCGTGCTTAACTCAAAAAGTATTTAACCTAGAGTCAAGAAACTTAAAAGGAATGTTGGTCAGCATGTGTAGTTGTGCACCTTGGGTTTTGCTAGTGGATTGATCCAGTATTTCTAGAGTTATTGCCCTTGACTTAGTAAAAACTGTTCTATTATGTTGTGTTGTTCCTTGAGTGCTTGAGTTAGAATTAACCAACTTTATAGGAATTATATAAATGATCAACATCTGTGAAGCTTTGACCTGGGGTTTTGCATGTGGATTTTTGTTTCCGTTTTGTTAAGAGTTATTGCCCTTGAATTAGTATAAATTTGCAATTTTCAATTTGTTCATGCATAGCTCAAAAAATATTTGACCTGTACAGTACGCTCAGCGCGGCTTTTGCAAAACCCGCGTGACCCCGCGGATGAGGTTTACCGCGGACGAAAATTTGCTCAGATATTGTCCGCGTGACCCGGCGGACAGAAAATTTTCACCACCGCGGACATAAATCGGCGGCTGAAACCGTTTCCCCCGCGGAACGCAGTGGTAAATTGCGGAGGAATGCGGCGGTCAAACACCGGTCAACGCGGTGGAGACCTTAAATTTTAAAAATTAATTACTGTATTTTAACATCAGTATACCTACGTACTGTAACATGGACTGTACATATAACTATATGTAAAATTTGTTTGTTTCTTTTCTGTTTTGTTGTAATAAAAGTACATGTACAAATGCAGTGTATTTCTTGTTATTCTTCTTGTTATTGTGTTGGGTAATGTATAATATGTATTCGACATCAAGATAAATCATTGTCGTCGCAACTTCATGGTAGTGAGAAACTTGAAGTCAAATAATGAAAAATTCGGCATATGACATTTATGAAAAAGATACTACAACAATTTATATGCCAGCTTTTGTTTATTTTCATTTTTGTTTTATTAGTTTGTTTGTTTGTTCTTTTTTATTTTTTTATAGATTTTTTTTTTGCAGAATTTTGTTAAACTTGACGTTATACTTTTTTGTTATTTTATTATGAACAGTATGCATGTATATACATGTATATAAGGCAAACAAGCACTTGGCAGTTATTTTCTAAGAACTTCCATCGACCGATTGTCAAGTTAAAAATATTTCATTTTATTTTTATCTTAAGATATTATTGTTCATAGGAATAAAAGTATTTGTTGACAACATGTAGTTTTAAGTACATACAATTGAATATCAAAAACAACAACAAAACTGAGGTGCAGCTGAAATTATTTTTATTTCAAATTCCGTTCAAATAATTTAACGTATAATAACATTTAAGGAGACGATTGTGGTCAATTTTCAAGTTATTGTGTAAAAAAGATGACGTTAAAAAATAATAAAACGTCAATTATTTTTGGAGGTTAATTTATACTGACCAACTGACCATGGCGTTCACCCGCGGAAAATGGGTGACTGATTTTATCGATGAATGAAGAACAGTCGTCAGAATTTTGTCCGCGGTGGAAACAAGTGAACACTGGGGATCGCGGAGAATTAGGCTTCTCATCGCGGACGAACCCCCGCGTTTGTCCGCAATAAAAAAAAATCGTCCGCGGTGGTATCGCGGAAAAAGGAAAACCCGCGGTGAGCGTACTGTAGGTCTGAAAGTTTACAAGAATGTTGGTCAGCCATGTATTTATGCACCTTGGGGTTTGCTTGTGTATTTATTCAGTATTTGTAAAGTTCTTGCCCTTGATTAAGTAAAAGATTTTTAGTTTTTAACTTGTGGCACATGTAACCCAAAAAATATTTGAACCAAGAGTCATAAGATTGACAAAACAGTGGAGTGTGGGGGCACCCGTGTCCTATGGACACATTTCTAGTTTTCATAATTACATATATGTTTAATATGCAAAAATTTCTCCAATTTCATAGGGATGAAAACAAAGTAAAAAGGTTAAAGAAATCACTTTTTATCAAAGTTAATACACATCTCTATTTAAATGAATGAACAGACACAGGTCTATGTCATTTTATATGATCTCAAAGTATTTAGACGAACATATTTATATATACTGGCATGCGAGCAGTTCCCGTACCGAAGCAGTACCCGTATTTTTCATTTAAACGCTTGATTTTTACTTGCATTCTTTAAAAATTTATATCAAATCAAGCAGATGTATGAACGTGACAAAATCTAAGTGTCAGTTTGGCAAAATGTTTCAAAAGTTTTTATTTGAAATAACCTTCACCTGTGTGTTGTCAAAACATGACCTTGTAAACATTGGGGGATTCGTCCTTGCATGCATGTGCTATGAGGCATATTAAAGGGTTTTCCACCTGTGTACAGATAAATGGGTAATGCGATGAAAACCTGTTTAGTTATCAGAATTTTGATCTATATTACTAATTAAATAATTTTATGGCTTTAATGCGTAAGATATCATGCATGCAAGCACACCATTGCATGCGAATGTGTTGGGGTAACGGTACCGGGTAATAGATACCACTATTTAGTCTACGCTCTATTTCCTGAATTACACCTATTTACCTCTGGGAAAAATGGTTGTTTTAACAATTAAAAATGTAAAATAGGTATGATATAACAAAATTGTATAACTAAAATGGGTTGTATTTTATGTACAGGAACTACTTCTCTTCATACAAAATAAATTAGGGATGGCAACGAGTAATCGGTTAACCGAGTACTCGATCGAACGTCCGAATATCGGTTAACAAAATTGATATTCGATTACTCAGAAAAAATGTATAATTTCTATTTTATTTGCTATTTAGACAGTTTGGTGTATCCAATTAGTTAAAAAATTCGGAGATGTGCATATACCTTCAAAAATACCTGTTAAATGCAATCACAACTTCCTTGCAGAGGTGCGAAAATGATACCATAAATTTAATGAGGCAATCAACAGTTTGACACGCGCACATGTGTCGCTTACGTCATCCGGCCTCTTATGATATTTAGTAACCTTTAATTGTGTAACACAATGCAGTTTGTACCCGAATCTTGTTTTAAGGTAACATTTTTGAAAACAACAAAGGGCCGTATTGCTATTATGATATAATAATTAAGGTAGTATTTAGTCCCGGTTAAACTTTTGTTGCCGCCGATCAGTCTATTTTATTACAAGAAGAAAAAGATGTTTCAACTGCTAAACATGTTTTAAACTTGATATTGCATTAATTAAAATGTTCTAAAGTATAATGTCGTTGATTTAATTTTAATTAATTTGTCTCCTTTGCAGTCCTATCTATAGTTACGAATTCTATGAATGTAAATAGAAAACGAAAGTAGCATACGGACGGTGTTGATATTGTGTGATAAACTTTGAAGATCATTGGAAATCGTCCAAGTAACCGAGTACTCGATCGGAAAAATGACCGAGTACTCGAGTATTAATTTTGGTATTCGTTGCCATCCCTAAAAATAATGGATAATTTCGGTACCCCATATGAGGCCTCATAACTTAAAGGGTTATTATATGTTAAAGACATAATGGAATTTCCATAATTTGTGTGACAAGCCAAATATTGGTGTGTAGCCATCAATTTTTTGATGAGTGAGCGTAATAAAAACTAATTTTTAATTAACTACGATTTTTGTACGGGTACTGCTCGCAATGCCAGTATACAATTACATCATTATGAATTGATTTTATTATAACACAGAGTCTGGCTGATTAACTCAAATGACCTTGAACATTAAAAAAGCATTAAAGTTAGTAAAATAGGGGTGTGCTTAGGGGTAATGAATACCCTCTGAGGATTCTGTTTTAGAAATATGCATGCATTATAATATTACACTGCATAAAGCTTTACACTTATTCTCACGCGAATTGTGAAATTGATGTCGCTGCACACTCTGATCATGATCGATTCAGAAAAACTTGCTATTTGATAGCTACAGACTTCCCGAAATACGTCGGTCCGACGGACATGTCCGATAAATTTTGATCAGGTCCGACAATTTTTATTCCGGATCGGTCCGACTGTCCGGCTTTTATCCAAGCCGCATGTATACAAAATGGCGTCGCTAAAGGTGCCAAACCTGGGAAAAACCGAAAATCTACGTCAGAAGAGTGCACAGAACAGCAATAAAAGGATGAAAAGAATAGACCCGAGACGAAATTTAATGAAAAATGGAAGCATGAATCATTGGTGTATGACAGGGAGGAGATGAAAATGCGCTGTACGGATTGTGCCGATTTTTACGGCGAAAAAATAAAAAACAAAAAGTGTCTTAGAAATACAAACACAAGTTTTTCTTTGATTTTGATCAATTTTATTTGGTCTGACAGATTTTGTTTCGGTCCGACAGATTTTCATGGTTTGTCAGACCGAATGTCTGACAGTTTTTTTCAACTTTCGGGAAGTCTGTAGCTAACGTGCAAAAAGTATATAATATTATAGACTTCATTGATAACACATTCGATACCAAAATTTTATGAGGGAAGCTATTGGAAATGTAATGTTCGAGACTGTCGCCATTTTGGATTATTCGTGTTTGAGCTAGTGTAACACCAAAAACCTATACAATTTCGGCAAAAAATTAATTTGTGCAGGAGTATGTATGTCTTCTTATCTGTTTTCGAAGCTTTACCCACTTGAAAAGACTGATCTTTGTCATATGTAGACTGTTTTAGAACTGTCGCCAAAATTTACTGGCAAAATTTACTCGTAATGTACGCGACTTGTAAATAAAGTGCCGCACATAACTGAAAATAACTTAGTAATCTAAGTCGTTGATATGTTTATTTACAATTAAATACTTATGCTACTATAGCCAGACTTATCTTTCTTATGATAAATTCTAAGAATTAACCAAGATTCTATTACTTTGACAGCCTGTGCCAGATGATGACTTAAGCATGTAATGTTCGCTACTTAAAAATTAGTACGTTCTATGCACTATTTCCCAATTAAGGAATTTTTAATAAATGATTTACATTTGGAGGGATATATAATAACCAAATCTGAAAGAATTGTGCCCACGAATCTTTTAATATATCTATATACACATACCGGTATGTCTGTAATGTACGCGACTGTAATGTTCAATACAATGAAAATGTAACATGGCTTTAGTATACTTAATTTTCAATTAGCCAGGACTTAAACTAGTCATTTTTGTGTAGATGCAGCATAAATGTATACATCCTTTGTATTTTTACAGTTATAATCAAATTTTCTTGATTTTGTATAAGTAAGGCTTTAGAATCTAGTAACTGAATATCAGATTCTAGTAACTACAAAAACAAAGATATAATACGTTTAATATTTATTTTCTTCTAAAGTGCAAGGTTTTCTTACTGAAATTGTTTAGATATAGATTATTAGAGATATGCCTTTCATAATAGGTATTGTAATGTTCACTACATTTTGTATCGGACATTACTGAATTATTCAGATGGCAATCTATACATTTGTTAATGTTTTCAGCGATTTTGCTTTTGTTTTGAGAAAATATTCCATAATTATATATTGTTTAAATAAAGTAAATAGGTGTTTGTAATTTAAATGCGTAAATATATATGAGGCAATATTGTTGATTATCATCTAAATCAGTTTCAAATCCCAATAACGTTTCACCGCGTGAGTAAAAAAAACTACTATTATAAACAAACATATAATAACTGAAAATATTATCAGATACTATTAACATAGTTGCTGACATGTTTAAAATATATCATCTACAATATTATACACATGATATCGTCTACAACATATAACAATGATGTATCAAACATTACAATATTAGTATCGAACATTACACGCAGATCTTGAAAATTTTCTTCATCTCTACAGTCATGTATGGTGAAATCTGTATTAGAAATAAGTAGCAATTGCACTTAACAAGTGTAGAAGAGGAAAAGACAATGTTGGCTCTTTGTAATTGAAATATTTTAAACTACGTAGGAAGCACATAATAATTAACAATTAAAATACATTTTATCTCAGTATTGGCTAGTAAGATGCCCTTTTTGAAATGTTCTGTAGCCTTAATAATATCAAAGGCATGAATTGTAATATATGTATTGTTATTCTGTACGCTGCATATATGCCCACGATCTCAGTAAACATGTTTTATGACATTGATATTAATATAAGGACAGGTATATAACTTCTTTTGTATGCCGGATACATAGTTATACTCGTAATTTAATTCATTTGTACAATATTATTTACCCATGCTATTAACTCAAGCTTAAATGAACACACTTGATAATATTAAGTTTAAACTTAAAAAAATGATTGTATAATAAAATGATAATAATAATAGCTATTACTATTACCCACAACGAATATTTTTACTGGATTATGTAATGTCCGAGACAATTGATGTTCTGTCAAAAAGACTCTACCACAAAATGTCAGTCATGTATTTTGTTTGCAAAGTTTTTTTTTCGTCACGTTATCCGAGATTATTGAAGTAAGGTTTGAACAAAACATAAGAACAAATAAATGGAATCATACAATTGAAATCAATCATCAAAAATTCCGCATTTTAAATAAACATACTTTTGTAGAATTGCGTTTTATTGCGATAACTTTGCAAGCTCAAGAAAAAAATATTTCAAGCGTTTCATAGTGAAATATTTTGTTATTTTATAAATGTAATGAATACATGGCAAAAATAAAGTTCTCTGAAGTGGATATGTTTAATATTTCTTATGAAATTCGGAATGTTTTAATTAATAAACTGGTAGTAGCGTACATTACAATAGGATAAATTTTACAACTAGGGTTGCTGCTTTCAGAGAGTAGTACTCGCAAAGTATTTGGTTGATGTTCAAAAAATTTCACAATTGTCTCATTTAAGGGTTCTACTTTTTGAAATCTTCGAAATTAGGCCCTATTAAGAAGATCGATTTTTTCGACTTTTGATCTGTCAATTTCACAATTCTTATGAGAATCAGTGTTTAATTGATATCAATTTTTAGACTTTAGTGAAAATAATGCAATCATTTGTCTCTTGATCTGAAAACTAAGTAGAAAACCAAATCCCCCTTGAAAGATGCATATTAACCCTTGTTGTAATTTTGTGACCCCATCTGATAAAAAATCCTGGATCCACACCTGTGGGGAGTACCATATTTGTTATTCAAAATTGCTTCAGAGTGTTTTTAACTTAACTACTGGCTGCAACAGATTCTTCACATGCAAGCAGTCCAGACTTTGTTCAGCTGGCATGTCCATGCTGACTGATCATGGTCTGTATTGTTGGTTGTCTAGTCAGTGAATATTTTTTAATTTTCCTCATAAATGATGAATGGTTTAGTCCAGACTAAAGGTTGGACAAGTTCATTTCAGATATATATAGCTTGGTTAGGGTTAAATAAAACAAGAACCGGTTGAACCAGGTGATGCTCCCCTCAAAGGTTTTGGACACAGGAAAGTATAAAAAAATGAACAAAGGGCAAAAACTCCAAAATTAGGCAAGGCAGAGTTATGGTTTTTTGCACTGCACTTCTATTCAATGAGATCTATCTATCTATAAAGTTTCGTGATGATATCTCTTATAGTTTCAGAGTTATGTCCCGGGTAAAATTCAAAGTGTAAAAATGAACAAAGGGCAATAACTCCAAAATTAGACAAGGCTGTGTTTAGGTTCTTTAGCATTGCAGTTCTATCCAATAAAATCTATCTACCTACAAAGTTTCATGTTGATATCTCCAACAGTTTCAACAATCCTCCTTTGAAGTTTCAATATTGTGGTCCAAATGGAACTTAAGTTATGCCCCAGAAACTGTTTTCAATTCTAAGGTAATAGTGACCTTGACCTTTGACCTTGTGACCCCAAAATCATTAGGGGTCTTCTACCCAATATGGACAATCAAACTATGAAGTTTAAACACAGTAGGCCAAATGATACTTAAGTTATGTTCCGAAAACTGTTTTCAGTTTTAAGGTAATAGTGACCTTGACCTTGTGACCCCAAAATCAATAGGGGTCTTCTACCCAATATGGACAATCATCCTATGAAGTTTGAATATTGTGGGCTAAATGGAACTTAAGTTATGCTCAAGAAACTGTTTTCAATTTCTAAGTAATAGTGACCTTGACCTTTGACCTTGTGACCCCAAAATCAATAGGGGTCTTCTACCCAATATGGACAATCATCCTATGAAGTTTGAACACTGTGGGCCAAATAGAACTTAAGTTATGCTCCGGAAACTGTTTTTAGTTTTAAGTTAATAGTGGCCTTGACCTTTGACCTTGTGACCCCAAAATCAATATGGGTCTTCTACCCAATATGGACAATCATCCTATGAAGTTTGAACACTGTGGGCCAAATGGAACTTAAGTTATGCTTCGGAAACTGTTTTCAGTTCTAAGGTAATAGTGACCTTGACTTTTGACCTTGTGACCCCAAAATCAATAGAGGTCTTCTATTTAAAATGAACAATCATCCTATGAAGTTTGAATGTTGTGGGCCAAATAGAACTTTAGTTATGTTCCGGAAACCAAATTGCTAACGAACGGACGCCAGTCCGGCCGAAATGTGATAAAGGGCCATTTCTTTTGTTATTTTCTATTGTTTAATAGAGGGCCAATGGCCCCTTACTCTAATGTTACGGAATGAACTCTATTGTTCTCTTTTGTTCTGTTTACAGTTAGATTGCCCTCTATCCCTTTTCAGTAGTGCGGACAGACGAACGGCGGACGGATGGACGCCAGGGGGTATAACATAATATGTCCGAAATTCTTTCGGGCATATAAAAAGTAAAAATAAACAAAGGGCAATAACTTCAAAACAAGAGCCGGTTGAACTGGGTGATGCTCCCCTAACAGGTTTTGGACACAGGAAGGTATACCTCTTGTAGTGACAAGGTAGCAACCAAAATGTTGTGCGCAACACGTCGTCATTTCTGTGAAATAGTTTTAAGATCAGACTTCAAAAAACAAAGTTATAGGCCAGACAAGATTTTGCTGCAAGGTCATGCTGTGACCTTGACCTTCAAGGTAGCGACCCAAATGTTGAGTGCAACACGTCTTCTCAATATGGTGATCATTTCTGTGAAATAGTTTTAAAATCAGACTTCAAAAAACAAAGTTATAGGCCAGACAAGATTTTGCTGCAAGGTCATTCAAGGTAGTGACCCAAAATGTTGCGCGTGACACATCGTCTCAATATGGTGATCATTTCTGTGAAATAGTTGTAAAATCTGACTTCAAAAAACGAAGTTATGGGCCGCACACGAATTCGGGACGTACGTACCGACTGACGGACGGACAACCCGGCGACTATATGCTCCCCCGAAATTTTTCGGGAAGCATAATAAGGCAAGGCAGAGTAAATATGGTTTTTGTATTTTCTGATCGCAAGATCAGTAAATACAAAGCTAACATCGACGGTCTAACACAAAATTTCCTTACAGACCTAACAACGCAAAGTAGTTCTCACTCAAAACTGCTTAAAAACCAGCAATTTAAAAGAAAGAATAATTTTTAATGTAGGCATTTAACGAATTACAGTGCATTAAAAATTAGATTAGTCAATAGAAATATGAGGTTACAATCACAAAATTCGCGGACGAATATCTTTTTTACCCAATGAAAAATAATCGGCTATTTCTGTAAAGCTTTATCAATGAAAATGCTATTTTTAGCGATGTCAATTACCGGAAACTCCAGAGCGTAGTACACAAATAAATCTGACTGTCGAGTAGTGGAATATATACATGTCAGACTATTTTGGCGAGAAGATTTTCGCTAAATTATTTTCATCAGTGTTAAACAACAGGTTTATCGTGAACAAAATACCTCGAAATTAATAAGGATTACAAACGCGAAATGGAAATTCTCAATTTAGAATTACAATCTAAACGCAGTGGCTGCGTAAGATGAATTATAGTATATAAAAATAAACATATACAGGAAAATAAATACCGATTATATATAGTCAATATGATTTAGATTGCAAAGATCAGAAAATACCACAGAGCTTGCAGCCCTTTGATTTAGCACCGCACTTCTACTCAATGAGATCTATCTACCTACAAAGTTTCATGTTGATATCTCTGATACTTTTAGAGATATGTCCCGGACAAAGTTCAAAGTGTAAAAATAAACAAAGGGCAATAATTCCAAAATAAGGCACGGCAGATATACGGTTATTGTGCACTGCAAACCTACTCAATGAGATCTATCTATCTACCTACAAAGTTTCATGTTGATACCTCTGATCATTTAGAGTTATGTCCCAGATAAAGTTCAAAGTGTAAAAATAAACAAAGGGCAATAGTTCAAAAATTAGGCAAGGCAAAGTTAAAGTTCTTGAGATCTATCTACCTACAAAGTTTCATGTTGTTTCAAAGTTATGTCACCGGACAAGAAAAGCGGACAGGTGGACGGACCGACGGACAGACAAAGCGGCGACTATATGCTCACCCTTCAGGGAGCATATCAACATAATAGATTCCCCTATTTTGTTAAAATACTGAAACTTTTCATAATTGAAATGGGATTATAATAGTCCAACCTAGACTAAAACATAGACTTAATCTGTTGTTTTTTTCTTCCCTAACTCCTCACAACTGAGAATTTCTATAAAAAAAACAAGAAATCAATTTAGTGAGGCCTAAGGGAACTTTGATGATTGTCATAAATACTTACTCCGGAATTAAGAATACTTTGGTTTTTTTCCCAGCTAATCCAGGGGGGTACAAATTTTTACAATTACAGCATCGAAAAAAAGCGCAACAGATTCACAAATCTTTTGTGACGGGTAGTGCACTGTGAAGCTATAACGGTAAAACTTTGTTTGTACCGGGGATATAGCTCGGAAAAACCCACATTTGCCAAGTTCCAGATAACAATTCTATTGCCCCAATATAAAAACACTTATACCCAGTTTGAATGTTGGATGAAATTTTTGACTGATTTGTCAAACAGGGTCTATTTAAGTTTTTTAAATGAACCTTTCTGCTATATAACAGTAAACTTTGATTGGATTATAGAAAAAAAAGGCCCTGTTAAAATTTAGTCTTACCCAATTTGTGATAGAGTTATGGGCCCCTTTTAGGCAAATTCTATATGGAGAAAAGCTTTTGTGTCAAAGACTTTTCAAAGATTTCATTGAATAAACTCTCAAGCTATGTTTTTGTTACTTCATGTTTAAAGTTAAGGCCATTCTTATAAGGTCCTTGCTTCAATGGCTTGTTTGATGATTTTAACAATATGTTCTAGGTTCCTTCCACTTTGCCCATTCCCTTCTCTGTTTTTCCTCATCATACTTTTGTCTGTCTGAGGTTATCCCCCCCCCCCTCCAATTTTTTCCCCTCTCTCCTCCCCCTTCTTTTATCCAATCCATATAAAACTTTAGCAGTTTCCCATTGTCTAGTATTTTAGTGTTAGACTGTCTTTGACTAGCAGCTATTGTCATTGAACCATGCATTTCTTTGTTTTTTTTCCCCAACTTCATTTTTCTTCTTTCTTTTATCAAGTTTATAGATGGAACCTTTTTTAAAGGCCCAATATCTGTATGATCTTTACAAAAATCTTTCAGAAATGCCTTCATTTTTTATTTCTCAAAAGCTTTTTGTGATGGACTCGCCCTCAGGCGCGTTCATAGCTATGTCATCTACACATGGGATTTTGATGGCTACAATCAAATAGTGGCTTCAACCAATAGCATCTTAACAAATAGTACAAGACTTAATCATATAAAGCACACACATAATGTCGGAATATGTTGAAAGCGTGAATGATCCAGTTTAATTACAAAAAATGTCAGTTATCTGAATGATAAAATAAACAAATGAAGATCATATATACACGACAAAGCATCTAATAATTGCACTATTTTCTCCCAAACAAAGTACAGTCAAACACGGTTTTTATGAATGAAAGCCATGAGCAAAAAATTACAACAACAAATCATACATATATAGAGCAAAAATGCCAGTGAAAACATTAGGAAATGATATTTAATTGGAAAATATGTGCCTAAATATCTGTTTTGTCAGACATAAATAATTTTTCAAAATAACAATTCCTATACCTAGAAGCACTATTTTCATCAATGAGATTTTAGTATAGTAATTTCTGACGTAATTTTTCGATCACTGCGGATGATCACGTGACCAGAATCGTACAATGGGCTCATAAAATGGCGGCCTAAACGCTCGGTAAAAGCAGTGAAATTGAGGTAAGCATACAGTTAACGTTAAATTTATATGTAAAACTAGGCCGCACGGAACCCCTGTATAAAAACCACGTACTGTTCTGCTATTGGTTACTTTGAAGCTCTCTCTGTTTAGGCCTGAATGTCGAAAAAGTTGTTTTGGGTGATGAGTTCAATGGCCGAACGGGTACTAAAATACGCTGTTTTCAGTAAAAAAAAAACGTATTTTGAGCAAAATTAGCAATGACATCTTGTGCACAATTGGAAGTTTGCGCATCAAGAATAATTTCCATCCTTTGTAAGTTTCATAACGAAGTTGTGCATCTTTTTAAAAACGAGTACAATGGCCGAACCAAATTTAATGAGTACAATGGCTGAACGATTTTATTGCCTATCCTATTCCGTCAAATTTTTCATTGAATTACATGTATGCTTGTTTCTCGCTTCCTGTCTTTGAAATCATACAAATATGATATTTGAAAGTGAAAAGTAGGAAGAAGTATTAAATTAAATGAATTAAGTTTGCTTGCTATAAATTCTCATCTTAATAGTATTTTGCTTTGATAACACACATGTACATCAACGTAAAAGTATTTAAAATACAAAAATAAAATACAAACATGTACATTATATAGAATTTATTTTACCAGCAAAATATATGTTTCAATTACATACATAAAATTGTCAATTATTTTGGAAATAAAGTAAGATTTTGTTTTTGTTTTTTGTTGTTTTTTTTTGTATTTCAGACGCAGAAAAAGTGGTTCCTTTAAATGAAAAGCATGTTTACGTATATCTATCGAATATATACATGTAATGTTATATTAGATTTTAAAATTGTGCTTATATTATCGTTAAATACTTCATCACACCATATTAAGTAATTCAATATCTTTACAGGAATTGGAAATTTCTTATGTGTTTATTAGTCGGCATTATGGCAAATATATGGGACGATCAGCTTCATGTCGTCACGAGCAGGTTCACAAGGGAAGGCACATTGTGGGACATTGTTTTCGGCAAATTGCAAAAACATAGGTCTGTAAATTACATATCATACAAGAAGTGCATACTGTCTGATATTTCTACAAACGGCTTGTGTGGCAAAGATGGAAAGAACACAAAGATGGAAAGAACACAAAGAAATGGTTACAAAATGAAAAAGTATTAAGAAAAACGAAATAAGGTAATCCTTGAGCAATATATTGCCCAGTGATTTTTCTCACTTTATTGGGAAGAGGCCTTAGCCTCTTGATTTTGGGAAAAATTATCGCTAAAATTGCTGATTTGGGAAGTAAAAAAGCTGGTTTGAGTTCAGATTTTTGGGAAAACTGCATGATTTTAAAGAAAATTTCAATTGGGAAGAGGCCTTTTTTCGGAGTCTGTTATATAAGTAGGAAAATCACTGATTGCCCTATTATTTACAGCGGCATACAATGTACCCTGTGTGTTGAAAAATGAAAGCATTACATATGTTCCTAAAAGGATTTAGTTGAAGTACAAAATTTCTTATGAGATCACATAATTTTTTATTATGAAACCTGGTTATAATAGCTGCAACACTGTTAAACATAACATGGAAGCCATATTTACATCAATAATCTGATAGTACATGTATTTCTAAAATTCTAATGTCAGTCAATGCGAAAGTCAAAAAAAATTTCCAGCCACAAGGACAGTGAGTGGGATCTTAGATTTATTTCCGGTCCTGATGATTTTTTCCCGGCCCGGACTCTGAAAGGTATTTTTTTGTAGGGGTGGGGGAGGGATATTGCCATAATTATAAACAAAAATATTTAGAAAATATGAATTATCAGACTCAACTATTAGATACTATGAAAAAAATATACAAAAACATATTAAATAAAACTTTAGTTTAATTCACAAGAAAACGATACATCTTTCAAAGGTTGGAGAAAAAATATGTTTTGGTAAGGAAATTATCCAAGACAAGATGGTGGCTTACATTACTTAGCAAAAACTGGTTGTATCTTGTGGTGATTTTGGTTATCTGGGTCTGTGAATACAAGCAAAAATGAAAAAAAAAGATTGATCTTAGAAGTTTTGCATATTTCAGAAGGCCAAAAATTGTTTCAAACTGGCTGAAATTTTATTCTGACATGAGGACTGACTGTATCGAAATTTATCTCGGCCCTCCTGATTTTTAGTTGGCTAGACTTTCGCACAGACTGTAATGTGTTTCAGTTGTTTCAGAGCAAACAACCATGGCGGATCAATCCCATTTCAGGCAGTCAGTTCGCGACAAAATCTGATTAAGCAACACAAGTTATTCACTCAATAAACTTTATTGACGTTTCTGCACGTGACAAAAATATCATGATATGGCCAAAACAAAGTCTGATGACCTAATAAGAGGCACTTTTGTGACAATGACTAGAACAAACAAAGTTTCACTGAGTTTGCTTTGATATTATACACTTTGATCAGTGATTACTCAAACCCTGACTATATATGTAGGCTCTTCCACATAGTACATTTGTGTTTCTTTTTGCCGGAATGGGAAGAAAGGTGATCAATCAGCATTGCCCTAGTTCGAAAAGCTTTGGGCAGATGCTGCAAGTTAGAGTGGGTTAGCATGGAATAACTTGTGTTGCTCAAGTTCAGATTTTGTCGCAAACAAACTGCCACATTCTTCGCACTGACTTTTGCTCCGCCATGGTTGTTTGATCTGAAACAACTGAAAGAAATTAGAATTTAAAAATACTTAACTATCAGTTTATTAAAGTAAATATAGCTCCCATATGTTGTGTTTAACGTTTTTGGAGCTATATTTACCGGGTTTCATAATATTTGTCCTCATAAATTTTGTACTTTAATTGTACCTATTTAGGAACATAATAATGCGTTAATTTCTCAACACAAAGGGTACATTAATTTGTATGTCGCTGCTTATAGCAGATAATTGGGCAATATATTGCTCCAGGTTTGTCAAATTTCTTTTTCTTAATAGCTTTTCTTTATTTACATGCAGTGATTTTTCTCACTTAATTGGGAAGAGGCCCTAGCCACTTGATTTTGGGAAAAATCATCGCAAAAATTACTGATTTGGGAAGTGAAAAAGCTGGTTTAAGTTGAGATTTTTGGGACGACAGGAAGCTGATCGTCTTCCATACGATTTGCCATAATGCCGGCAAATAAACACATAAGAAATTTCCAATTCCTTAATAAAACAACAACAACAAAAACAAAAAAAACAGACTTTATATCCAAAATAATTGACAATTTTATTTATGTAATTGAAACATATATTTTGCTGGTGAAATAAGTTCTATATAATGTACATGTTTGTATTTTATATTTGTATTTTAAATACTTTTACGCTGATGTACATGTGTGTTATCAAAGCAAAATACTATTAAGATGAGAATTTATAGCAAGCAAACTTAATTCATTTAATTTAATACTTCTTCCTACTTTTCACTTTCAAATATCATATTTAATAAAAAGAATAAGGAAAGTGAAACACACGAAACAAAGTGGGTCAGGTTTCTATAATTTTATTAAAATATCATATTTGTATGATTTCAAAGACAGGAAGCGAGAAACAAGCATAATTCAATGAAAAATTTGACGAAATAGAACAGGCAATAAAATCATTCGGCCATTGTACTCATTGAATTTGGTTCGGCCATTGTACTTGTTTTTAAAAAGATGCACAACTTCGTTATGCAACTTTAAAAAGGATGGAAATTATTATTGACGGGCAAACTTCCAATTATGCACAAGATGTCATTGCAGCATGATTGCTAATTTTGCTCAAAATGCGTTTTTTTTGCTGAAAACAACTTTTTTTAGTATGTGTTCGGCCAACTTTTTCGACATTCAGGCCGCAACAGAGAGAGCTACAAAGTACATCCTCTTGATGTGGTAGACATTTGTGCCAAGCAGTGATTGACAAAGTTACAGTCCAGACACAAATGAAGAGGGGATACACAGAGACAGAGTGTGCGAGGGGGTGTGTGTGTGGGGGGGTGGCATAAAAATAGTGCGTACTGTGTAGAAGCGTGTACTGTGGTAAATTAAATCATGCAACCGAGTCATTCCCCTTTACTTCCGGTTACATAAATGTAAACAATAGGTTGGCTACATAACATAAATTGTTAACAAAATGAACTAAAAGTGGGCAAATTGTATCCTGGCTGCAAGACGAAACAGTCATAGTAAATGATCCTGAGATTGGGTTTCAAAGACAGTCTATCACTGGTGGCACATTTCTTTAACAGGTATAAACCATTTTTCAGCTAACGAAACAATGAGGTGACCGATCATACACTCCTTTTCACTAATAAATGGGACCAATATAAAGTATTTAAAACACTAAAATTGAGTATTGTTTATTAAATATTCATTATTTTTAACCGTTTAAAAGCATTTCAAAAAACATTATTAGCGAATGAAAAGCATCGGCACAGGTCTGTTGTTTTTTTTTCAGCATCACAAATTCTGCCATACACTTCTATTATTAAACACAATCTGTACAAGTTGTTAATCAAGATATTCAACTAAGTTCAGTTAGTAGACATGTATCAAATTAAACACTTGAATAGAGAAATAAAATTGAATTGACCATTTATTCAGAAACATTTTGTCCAAAGGGTTCAAATGAAAAAGTGCTTTATAAATTATAAAATCTTGCATCTAATTTACAAACTCATCAATATCTTTTTCAATACATATTGGCATAAAAAAGGCTTGTCATTTACTGTATCTAGAAATATTTATTAATTTATCTTAAACTATACAAAAACATTATTTATGTCAATGATATAATTATTTAATTACCTCCCGTTATTCATGCATTTTTTTATATTTACAATTATATAGTGCATTAATTCATAATGTATCCATTTGGTTTAAAATTTATTTTGAACATAATGCCATAACTTAAATAGATAATAGATAGATAATTTTTATTTTATTTTAAAACTAATGACAGTGATGTTTCTAAATTATTATCTCCCTTTTTACAATTTTAAAATGTGATTAAAGCAATTTTTTTTTGAAATTCTAAACTTTCACATAAGTAACTGTTATTTTCATACTTGTTGAATTTATTTATTAGCCTAGTTTCTCTATGAAAATGTATGTATACTTTGATCCAGTTTTTTAATAAATGTATTGTAATCATTTTCGAAAATTTTATATGCTATTTAAAGTAATTATGTCTATATAATTATACAATTGCACATGTTTTATTGTATAAAACAGTAATAGGCATCTTATTATCCCCCGCCAATGGAATAGGGAGGGGGATCTTGTTTTGGCACTGCCTTCCAAATTCCGTCCAAATTTGGTTTCCGCACTAGTTCTCGGTAACTACTGGCTGGAATTCGACAAAACTATATGGGAATCATCAAAATCAAGAGGAGATGGCTGATGCGCAAATCTTCGGCTTGTTCCAGTCAGACCCTTTAACTCAGAGTTATGGCCCTTGATTAGTTATGCAGTATGCTTTTTGGGATGTTGATCATAGCCCATCTATGATAACATTAAGTAATGATGGAACAAAGTCCTCTGTTACCTTCAAGCATAACTTAGTTTAGTAACAAAATCATACATGCAGTTGGAAGTGTTTATAGGTCTTGTAAAATTAATCATGTCCTAAATATTACAAATAATTATAATTTATTTTGTCAACGAAAACCCTACGGTAAACCTGCTTTAATACCTCACCAAGCCTTCCTCACTCAGAGTCAGTCCTTTAGGCTTTAATTTTCAAATAGAATTAAAATTTATTTTAAAAACAATCATATTCAATATTATTGTATGTCTTGTACAGTAAAACCTTTGTGGAATTTGTCTCGAATTATACAAATGTTTTACTTACTAGAGACGCAATGTACGTAGATCAATGTTGCTGCAGATAGAAGAAATGGGCACCAATAATTCATCTCAACATTTGCGTTGTTTACTTCGCCATTATTTACATCACGCGCCAGCGAGTGAATCTTAAAATTGATGACGCAGCTGATGACGTCAGGAGTTTTAAAAGGATAGTTTTACTTTGCTAGACCTGCCTATACACGGTGATAAGGCGTCTACCACAATTTTTCCGCGCAACGTCAAAATATCATATATACTTCTGCCCGAGACATAGTACATCTATAGTTTGCAAGGAGAGGAGAGTGATTTTGATGGCAATGTAACGATTCGTCACAGTAACTCAGGGGCGTAGCTAGGGCTTGAAAAATTATACGCAAATCGAGGCACAAAGTACCGAGAGGGGGAGCGTGCGGAGGGGGTGTCCCCCTCCCGCTGGTAGGGGTACGGGGGTCTCCCCCGGAAAATTTTGAAAAATTAGATGTTAAATCGTGGGCTCTGGCATGTCTCGAAGCACCTTTTGCACGTAAAGCATGAAGCATTTTCAAGCCATTTTTCCCCATAAATTGATAAACATATAGCTGCTTGTTTTACTTTCTAACTTATTTCATTATAACTTCGAACAGATTTATAAAGAAAAAAGGCAGTGTACGCCTTGTAATTTTCTTATAAACATACACAAAAATGTTTCCATGTGAAGTTTAATTAAGGATGCAGGTCATGAAAATGTTCTATGTATGAATGCACGTTCAATTGTAAAACGCATTTAACCAGATAACAAGTGTTTTTAGCATTTCTCATCAAATCAGTTTGATAAGAACAGCTTTTCTCTTAAGCCTTCAAGTCTTATTATCCAAGTGTATGTATTATTTCCAAATGCACAAGAAAAATTGTACTTTGAGAACACTTCTATTCTATCGTAAGAAAGTAGGGAAATTACCAGATACAACGGGATATTAAATGGTCTAATGATAACTCCATAGGTCTCCTCAGGCGGTGATGCGAAAGTAACAGACTTACTCATAGATATATTTTGTTGCCCACAAAAAAATATGGCCGACTCTTGTGATGGATTTCATGTGTTCTTTTGAGTGTGTGTGTCCATCAACGACTTTTCTTGCGTTGCTCCAGTCAATCAACGGACGAGCAACAACCACATTTTCAGCTGCATTATATATAGGCAAAAAATACCCAATCAAATAAAGGGATGTACGTACCTTAAGTAGATGGGTGTTTATTCGAGTTCTCCGAGAGGTGCAACCCAACCTGTATGTGGCTCGAACCGCTCGGTAAGGACAACATTTTTTTAGAATCTGGCATTCTTAGTCGGCTTCTGATATTAATACTTCCGAAATCCAGGAATCGTGCTCCCTGGGAGCTTCTAGCGGTTCACGAGGGGAGAAGAAGTAGGGGGAGACAAAGAGGGGGAGGTGGGCGGAGAAGAAGACAGAGAAGGAGACGCGACATTGGCGTCTGATTTGCTGATCACAGGAGGGTCACATGCTAGGTCTTGTGAATTCTGTTTTGTTTCTGCCATCAACTTGAATGGCGTCCCGTTTTAGGACCATAATAAGGGTCGCTTGTCCTGGAATTTGGCGGATGTTTCTTTTCATTTTGACAACTAATTACACACCAAAAATTAAATTTTGCCCCGAGTTGATGATTTTTGAAATATTGATCTAGAACTAAAAAAAATAAAGTTGTTTTAAAATAGAGCTATTCCAAAGGAAAGGATTGGTCTAAATCTTTGAAAAAAGTCTTAATAATCTTTATTTCCAACGATAAGTTATTATGAGCGTAGTTTGTAGATAAGATAATGCTGTGCTTTTCATTTGTCTCTGTGCAATAAGTTTGTAAATGCTCTTAAATTCCTATTGTACATATATTACAATAATTAGTAGAAACGTCATACGATAGAGGGATGCAATCATAATTACACTTAGTAGTAAACAGTATGACGCAACGAAATATTTTGTAGATAGAAATGGAGATCTAGATCTATTGCTGAGTAACCATTCGTCACAAATCGATTCGCCACAGAGTATTAACGTTTCGCCACATGTTAAAAATACAAACTTTTTCACACATATTCTCAAACTTTTTATGAAACCTCTTTTCTATTTTATATTTCATTCGTAAACTACATAAATTAATGTTGAAAATTATACTAAAACATCTTTTATTGAATAAAAACCCATGAAAACAAACATATTTTATCCAAGGGGTCGTACAAAGGATAAATAATAAAGATTGAAAATATATTTGTGAAAAAGATTCTACAATAAACCACGGACTTAAATTGATAAATCCGTGAATAAACTAACCTTCCACTTGTGTGAAACTTTCAGTTTAATCGACAATTTCTCAATTTCTGTACTGTAACATTTCAACGACGGGTGTACGCACTATCCAGAATCAAAATCGCATTCAACGAGAACTACTGACAAGAAAGGGAAGACTTGTGTCAACTTCAAGTCATTTGGAATATTAAAACTAGAAGTATGGGGATCTTCTTTGCAAAAGAAATTAAATTCAAATCTATTCTGTTTGCTTTACATGACTCGTTTTTGCTCAAAATACCGGTTGAAAAAGTGTTCGCGGTATCAGAATTTTGAGGATGCGCGCGCATGGTATGAACACCTGAATAAAGACTATCAAAATTACATAACATGCTCATTGTCAATAAACCATAGCTGGGTAGCTCTATACGAAGGTTTATCTTGAGGTCAAAAAGTCGTTAGAAAGGTGGCTGCCACTCTGTCAAATAGGGACTCTCTCAGTTTTTACATTTTTATCTGGTATTTCTTTTACAAGTACCATTAATGCCTTAAAATGTAACATACGTTACAGTTTTCAACTTTGAAATTGTGTTTCAGAGAAATAAGTTCCAGAATGATTAAAACATGTGCAATTAGTCATTTCTGCGTGTATATACACTTTAATTATTAATAAAAAATATTTGACTGTTAAAACCTCATTGAAATAATGAATGATCAAATGTCACCAAATGCATATAAATAAATAGTGACAAACCTATTTAAAACAATCAGAAGCATTTATAAGAGACATTCTATAATTGAATCGATGCATTCTTAATAATACAGCATATAATATAATTATAATCAAAAATAGAATTGTGGAGTCTCTTAAATATCATTCTGTTTTCGGAAATTTTCATTTTTTATTCAAATCCTTTCAACAGCATTTTAAAAAGAAACATACGCTACCATAATGGCATTGTTTAAGAGCTAATCCATTCAAGGAAGACTCCAAACAAGAAAGAAAATTAACATGTGAGTAACTCTGGTGGAAAGTTGAACAATTTGAAAAAAAGCTGCTAAATACAACATTTGTGTATGCATTCGACCTCTCATATATTACATATGTATATATGATATTTATCCTTTGAAGGAAAACATAAAATAATCATTTCCAAAATTGACTCTTTTTGCTTTTTACGAATATTTAACTTCGAAGAAATTAACTGAAAATTAGCAAGGTACCCAACTTCCTTGAATTTTCCTGGGTTAGAAAGTATCTTTAGATAGAGAATTTACAGATATTTGATATATTTTACAGACATTTGTTATTTATATGCAGCCAATATGTTACAATATTAATTAGATCTGAAATCTACGTTACCGTGGAAATACAGTGTCAATATCGAAATAAATGCAAGCCTGTTATTTTATAGTTTCTTGTTGAATATATTTCTGGCAAACTTGCATAATACCCTAATAAATTACACAATGACAGCATCAAACTTTTAATATTTTCCATCCTCAAATGCTTCATTTTAATGAGAATGAGCGAACACAGTGTAAAGAAGTTAACATAAAACCTGGAAAATTATACTAAATACAGCTTTTATTGAATAAAAACACATTTAAACAAACATAATTAATTTCCAAAATTACAAAACACATTGAAAATTAGTTAACATTTGTTAATAATATAACCTGGAAAATTATAGTATATACAGCCCTTTTGTAAATAAAAACACAAAAATTACAAAACATATTGTAAATCAATTGACATTTGTTAATAATATAACTTGGATACAGTTTTTTTTTAATAAAAACACACGAAAACGAACATATTTCATTACCAAAATTACAAAACACATCAAAGACAAAGTGACTTAGTCCAACGCTCTACCTACTGAGCTAACCGTATGACTCTTAAGTATCTGACGCTGACCGAAAGAAGGTCACGGTCATGTATCCTTTTAATCAGCCAATCAGTGGCCGCTTTCGCGTTCACGAAAATGGAGCACTTCAAAAACCAGACTCGTGTAATGCGAAAGACATTACACTTGAACAAAAATGACGATGCACTGTGGCATTTTTTAGATAAGTGACCTGGATTTAACGCATTGATACCGGAATTGGTAGAATCTAATGTTTCGCAGAAATCATATTCTAAATGGCTACTTTAAATTTTTTCTGAGGCAAATTCAATTCACGGATGACATAAATAATTCTCTGTAAGGTTTGCTAAAATAACCTATTCAGAAAATCCAATTCGGCTAAAAGTCGAAAATGAGTTACTGTCGACAGAGTCTTTCAAATAGAATGGTCTGGAGTCGGACCAATTTTACGAAAAAAGTTGTCTCGGCTGAGTCTATTTGAAAGACCCTGCTGGCGGTAAGATTTACATTTAACATAAGAAGATAGGAAACTTCAGTCAGATTGGTATGGGAACAGGCCGGGCGATTCAAGCACGGTGCAGGAAAGTGTCAACTGGTTTACATATTATTTGTTTGGGTCGTATGACCACACAAATAATGGTAGCGGAATTTCAGACCCTGATACTCTTATTTGCAAAATCCGAAAGTAGTCCATTCCTCGAAGCGGTTCCCTTTATAAGTACACTAACGCCGAAAAATTCAAGGGAGATCACTGCGTAAAGATTGTCAAATGACAGGCGCATTAATTTTCAAGCCTTCTCGGGGAATAAAAAATAGTTCCCGATTTGTCGAAGATTTCTAATATTGTGTTATTCTTTACAGAAATTCATGCTTATATTAAGCTCCATGATTATTGCTCCGCGCCCACAGGCGCGGAGCTATTTGTGTTGACTTTTTTGTCCATGGATCCGATTTTTATCAATTAATCACTTCGATTAACAGCAAAAAATAAATTCGGAATCAGGAACTCCTTCCGATTTCTATTATGTAATGTCATATGTTCGTTTTCCATTCGGTGATTTGCAACATATCATATTAATGAATAAGAACTGGAATAAATTTCACGCCTCAACCGCTGGGAAAGCAGTATAATAGACACAACAAAAAATAAATTCGGTGATTTATTTCATAAATATGTATCTTCTACAGAAAATTACTTTTTATTGTGTAGTACACAGTGGGTTATGTATATATTTTAGTGCTAAACATGAATTCGAAAGCTATAAATAGTTATATGACTTTAATCTTGTGAAAGTCCGAAGAACTAATAAATAACAAACTGAAGAATTTTGCAGGAAATGAAATGCAAATATATTCAACAATAAATTGCACTCTTTATCAATTGATCAGGCCATTTTTTCACGAATTGCTATATCATAGTATTATCATTTTGAAATTGCCTTCTCGTAGGTTCTTTCCGGTATATAGCTCCTCTCTTTTTACGGCCCTGATTGCCTTTCTGACATTTTTTATCGTGAATATTTAAATCGACCCTGATTTCTCGAAATTTTTTATTCTATTTTGTTTGAAGGCAATCGGTTTTAAGGTGGTTTGAGTGGAATGTTGATTTGCCAAATACTGACAGAAATTTCGTCTGCAGTTTGAACATGAGGTGTTACGGGTTTAAAGGAATGTAAACACAGAGGATTTCGAATCATATCAACAAAATAGTAGATTAATATCCCAATAAATAAATTAACAATAGCTCTTTATAATCACCAATATCAAGTAGCTTTTATATCTTTGACTCTAACGAACATGATGTTAGTGAATTTCCTCATACCTGTCTTAAATTCAGGTAATAGTCTTCCATTTTAAAATGTTCACCATATCACGTGTATAACACAAAATTTCTGAATTTGGTCTTTTTGAAATTCATCCCATTTTTTTTCATTCCAGTGTGTGTTATACTTTCAGTACTTATCTGGGACTTGAAATATATCTTTAAAAATGCGTGTTATATTACTATATTAGTCCCTTTTGTTACTATTTGTATATTTGTTACTACTATAATAATAATAAAAGGTCTGCGAGCTCTGTGGTATTTTCTGATCTTTCAATCTAAATCGTTCTGTATACATTTGTATATGTATGTATTTTCCTGTATAAATTTATTTCTATACAGTATATGTCATCTTACAGAAGGGCAACGAGATGCAGCGACTGCGTTTAGATTTTTTACTATAACAGTTCGAGTTTGATACATACGGAATCTTGCATCACTAAAGTTACATCAAAATAACATTTATGTTCTTTTTTTATGACCTTGCATATCGTGGCGTGGCTACTTCTTAAAAAAAGAAAGAAAAAGTTTCTGTAGTTGCATCGACTGGGATTTGAACCCCAGACCTCTCAAATTCTAAACGAGCGCGTTACCCCTGCACCACGGTAAAGTTATAAGATGAAAGCCTGAATAAAATCAAATAATTCTAAATTTGGAATTTCCATTTCGGGGTTTGTAATCCTTATTAATTTTGAGGTATTTTGTTCACGATTGAACTGTTGTTTAACACTGATGTAAAATATTTAGCGAAAGTCTTCTCGCCAAAACAGTCCGACATGTATATATTCCACTACTCGACAGTCAGATTTATTTGTGTAGTATTCGGTAATCGACATCGCTAAAAATAGCATTTTCATTGATAAAAATGATATTCATCCGCGTAGTTTGTGATTGTGCATTTATTGACAATTCTATAAGCCAACGCTACTTTTAAACTTTGAATGCGTTGTAATTTGTTGGATACTTGTTACAAAATAAAAAATATTTCTTTCTTTTACATCGCTGGTTTTAAGCTGTTTTGAGAACTACTTGTTGTTAGGTTTCTCGTGTCAGAGATTGAATGTCAGCATTGAATTTCCTGATCTGCGATCAGAAAATACAAAAACAGACTATGTTCATTTGACTACTGTTTGGTATGTACCAAAGAAAATACATTTAATATTCTAATCTCTAGCAAACCTACTAAAGTTCATGATGAACAACGTCTTTTGTCCTCCCATTCAGCCATTTATCTATGATATACAATTCTGGTAAAATCCAATTAACCATTGAAAACTTTATAAGTATATCTAGTCATCAGATGTCTACTAGTTCATCGTCATTTGCTGCATTTCTTGCTTGCTTTGCATCAATTTTTTTCTTGTAAAATCATGATATACCATTTGCCGTGAAACATACAAAGGACATTTTAATAGTTAAGTCCATGGAAGTTTTTTTTTTGTGCTCATTTACATATCGATTTTTGCGACGGACGCGCCCTCAGGCGCGTTCAGAGCTAAGTCATCTACATGGGATTTCGTCTGCTACACTCGCGCAAAGTGTCCTCAACCGATTAACAGCCCAAGAAAAAGTACATGAATTTGATCCTTTAAAACTCACATACTATGTCGGGATATCTTAAAATCTTCCATAATTAGCCTTTTCAATTTCAAATTAAGTTATCCAAGTTAAAATATGGACGTATATGATTGATAAAAACGTTGTAGTCCCGTAGTATTATTGCGCAATTATGCAAATTACTGCCGAAACGATTTACCGCTGTCGAAAAAGTAGGACAGCAAATTATACTATAATAAAGGTGTAAGCTCTGAGTTCCAAGAAATTATTAGTAGGAAATAAATATTTCTACATTATACAAACATTATTATTACAAATCAAAAGTTTTTTGGACTCTAGAATAACTCGCGCATTAATAAAAGAAGAACTATTTTCGTGACTCATACCGCGGGTTTTAGCTGAATATTCAGCAGTTATTAATAAATTAGATACATTTTCTAGGTCACGATATGAGTTAACCTTCGCTATTCTAAATATAGATTCTGCTTTAGCTGTGCTGATTTTCGGACAGTAGGGAGTACACATTATACATGTCATAAACCAGCGGATACTTACTTTGTTCACATGCAATACTTTTAGATATTCTATACAATTGTAAGAAGCAAACAAGTTGAAAATGTAATTTAATGTGAAAATGAAAAGGACAACTAAACACTATAGTGCTTTTAAAAAAATTGTGACATTTAGATTAAAATAAAAACGATGTGCTCTGGCCCTTGCAAATAAAAAAAAATCTAAAAAATACGGTGACTATTAATTGCTGATGATTTTAACCAAAAATATTTTTAATGAGACGTACATATCCAAAAGAAATAAAAATCCAAATGACTTATATTTTATTGTCTATATGCCCACTATGTTAAAACACGAAGCAATTCTAAATAACATTATCACATGTATAATCACGGATTTATCCGTGGTATAATGTAAATATGCTTGAAGTCTATTTGCATGGTTTTATTTTAGAAATATGTCGTTGAAAGTTTTTTTTCCATTTACATATCATTTCTTGGAATAAATCGATAATGACACTGATTTACAAGTTTGACCAGGGTTTTAGGCATATATTTCATTCTGCTTGAAAGTAGAAAATCTGGATTATATCAGATTGGGACACAAAATATATTGCTCCTTGTATGGAACAAATTTTCTCTGTTATATATTTTGTGTTTTATTTTTTTTTCTAAAAAAACCCAAAATGTCTCCCCAGTTGCATGTCCGTCGCATTCAGTGCTGCAGCACTTTGATTATATTTCTTACCATGATTAGTTGTTGATATTTGTAGAAAAAGAGTCGCATTATAGACGGAAAACAAATGTACATGCTTTGATATTTTTATCATCTTATATTACTGACTACATTAGTGACACAAACAGAACAATGTTGCACTACTGTCATGCAAGTCTTGTAACTCTTAAATGGAATTACTTTCCTGACCAGGTAGGCATCAGTGAAAGCATATTTTTTTAATTTAATATCTGGCCCCTCTCTCATGGATAGTACATACGATAAGTATAATTATGCAAAAAAAATGATTTACAAAACATCCGGAATAATGTACAATAGTTCTGAATTTAAATAGAACATGACCTGTGCTGTAAGGTATCTATAATGAGCGCATTTTTTTGCGCGCGGAGCTTCTCAATTTACATCAGTGTTAAACAGCTGGTTTACCGTGAACAAAATATCTCGAAATTAATAAGGATTACAAACACTGATTTAGAATAATGTGGTTTTCTTCAATCTGTTACCTTGTCGAGGGGTTTATAACACTTGCAATAGCATTGCTGGCACAATACAAAAACAAATTGGTTTATAATCTCACAACTTTCATCTTTCTGAGATTCTGAGACCCAAATTCAATTCAGCGCTTTCTGTGCTTGATTAATGCCTTTTTCACAAGTTATAAATCAGACAATACTGCAAAAATAAGATATTCTATGTGATAAGCATTACATGAACTAAAATTAAGGATAGCACTTTGCATAAGTCATGCCCAAGTAACTCAAAAATCTTTCAATGATTTTATTATACATAGACTTCCCAATTATATTAACACAATAATTGACATGTTAGTCATCATGCTCCTTTCGGAGAAGTTTTTTAACATCTACTCTAGTAACATCTTCCCGAGTCAAATCTAAGGCTTTGTAGAAATAAGGTCTACCATCACCAGAACAACTATTAACCTTTTTTAGATAGAAGTTAGAACAAAAAAGTTTCATGTATGATTTGGACCATAAAGTGTGTATACTCTCCCAGTATATTTATCAGACTACACAACTGGCTGGTAATGGTTTATACAATTTTGTCTGAAATTAAACGAATATATATTATGCATCTTTGTTTTTGAGCAACATGTTCTAGATTATTTTTGTAAAAAAAAACGTTTTGGCATTATTTTCAAAATGCTAACATAAAACTGACCTTTGTAATTTGAATGTACAAACAACGACGTTCATGGCATTACAAGGTCTCCGGTCAAAAGTACCATTAAGCTCTATAGTTAAATTGGGTAGCATAAAAAATACTATAATACATGTAAACATGTTATATGGTAGATGTATCTAAATGATTGTCTTTTACAAGCTTGTTCTTTAACAGAGATATACAGTTATATTTGGTAGCTTAAAATGACAGAAAAAAAGGTATTTACCTATCAACATGAAAAATATTCCAATTTACAGTCAACCTTTATCGAAATCGACAACAAAAGAGAAAAAGGTTAACTCATTGGCTAATCGTGAAACATCATCATCTGAATGATGGATTCAAATATAATTTATTATTTTCTTTTAGACACTTTTGGTTCTAAATTCTATTTCTTGAAAGGAGTAACATTTCCACTGTGCCGTGCCAGTAAAGAAGAGAGAAAATTATTACACATTATTTTACACATATTATTGTCGTACATAACGTTATACAATGTATCTAATAGCAAAAGCGTGATGTATATGATATTATATTCCTAAATTTCTAATTACAATTTTGTTATCAGATTTAATCAATTTAAAAAGAAAAAACTTCAACATATTCGGTCTATTCCAAAAGTAACTTGGTATACACTTTTTTCCTTAAATCATTGTAAAGACAGCATCCAATAACAAAATGAAATTCATCCTAAGTTTCATTTCCTTTTATTTATTGCAATTCTTACTGGACGTACACATCTATCTGACTCAATTTGTAACCTGTGTAATGAAACACGCAATCAAGATAATGTTCGGAAAAATTAAATTATTGACAAACATTCAAAACATGGTTTTTGAAAGATGCAATGTTTCTTTAAAAGAATGCCCTGCTTGAATCATCTTGTCTGCCATGACAGTTCCAATAAATTGATCTGTTAATCTTTATTTAACTGAAGATAAAAAGCTTAACATCACCAACAATTTGCTCTAACCAAGTCTCATGAAAACCAAGAGAACATGATAAGTTTTTAACCATTAAACACCAGTTCACCTTACGCTCATCTCTTACAAAGTTTAATTTTAACATGTTATAGATCAAATATTAATAAATATACTTATTGTCGCGTGCTCTAAATATCTTTACCAAATGTTTAACAATGTTCATATGATGATTAACTTGTAAAGAGGTTCTACCCAGTTCTCCATAAACGAAAACGTTTTGAATTCTTTTACAGAACTGCAAGTTAACTCTTTCTATTGATATATCATTTGTTAAACCTAATATTTCACTTCTAATGTTTAATTTTGGCATAACTTTTTTATCAAATAAATTGAGTTTATGTCGAGGTGGTATGTAAATAAGTTTATATAAGTGTTTGTTTAACTTGAAACTGATTTCTGAGCATGACCCGACTGTGCTTAATGACCAACCACAAGTGAACACTACACCTACCTATGAGAATTTGTTAACTATGTCAAGTATTTCACCAGCTATAATAAAAACAAAGATCACTTGGTAAACGTCCACCTTTCCTTAAAATCATTACCTTTGTTTTTGATATGTCCATGTGTTACAATAATCATTTGAAAATTCAAACTATGCTGTAAATCTTTGGGAGAACTTCGAAAGAACAATATCATCTGCATACAAGAGAAGGAAAATTTAAAACATATATATCTATATCTATGCCATTTGAACCTCTATGAATAAATGTATCTTCTAAGTCAATTATAAATAAAGAGAAGAGCAAGGGAAATCGGCATTTCTCAGTTACTTGGCGAAAAAAGTTAAAAAAAAATGTATTAAATGGCTTTTAACAACAAAGCAAAATGTGCCTTTATAGCTTTAAAATGATATGGAAGAGATGGGGGTTTTTTAATTCCTTTTGCGACCACGTCGGACTTGAAAAACATTGTAAAAATGTGAAAATATATTTATTATCAAGACAAAATATCAACTTTATTTTTCTTGAAATAGTTCATATAAAAAACTAAAGAGATTATGAAATTGAAGTTAATTATCATTGAGAAAAAAGTGATAATGCATGTTCATGAACATGTGTTTAGTACGGTGTCCTTATCGTGCCATTTAGAATGTCGTCCGTCGCGTCTAAGGGTAGACACACGACAATGCGAAGCGACATCGCGACAATGCGAAGCGACGCTCGACAACGCGAAGCGATATGCGACAATGCGAAGCGAAGTGTCAAACGATATGTCGCACTGTCGCCTAGAAATGTCGCGGTAAAAAAGGGTGACATTTAAGAAATGTCGCTTCGCGTTGTCGAGTGTCGCTTCGCATTGTCGAGCGTCGCTTCGCGTTGTCGCGATGTCACTTCGCGTTGTCGCGATGTCACTTCGCGTTGTCGCATTGTCACTTCGCATTGTCGAGTGTCGAGGTTGGTAGAAGTGCATACCATGACACTCGACAATGGGAAACGACAACGCGACAATGCGATACGACGCTCGACAATGCGAAGTGACACTCGACAATGCGAAGCGACATTTGGAACAATGCGAAGTGACACTCGACATCGCGAAGCGACATTTTTAAAATGTCGAGTAAATGTCGCGTTATTTTTATGATTTTTACACCGCGACGCTCAACATTGCGAAGCGACACGCGACAATGCGAAGCGACACTCGACAACGCGAAGCGATACTCGACAACGCGAAGCGACACTCGACAATGCGAAGCGACATTTGGAATAATATCGTATCGCATTGTCGTGCGTCTACCGGTGCTTGGTCAGAATTTACTAACTCACCGACAAACGGTGCGACAAACATATAAATTTACCTCATTTTCTACATACAAATTACAAAGAATTACATCGACAAAGAAATATAAACAATTTTCAACACCTTCAAAACATCATGTCTGTATTATTTATAAATTTCACGGGGCCAAAATACGAAGATGTCCCCTGTCCCCATATACGTTTGGTATACGTATTTTCAATGAACGTTTGAAATCATATAATGTAACAAGTAAAATGGTTTCCTGCGGTGAACATTTTAATGATATAAAGATATTTCATTTAACTATTTTCAACATTATTTAGGTGGGGGTAAATAAACGTTTGTATCAGGAATATAGTTGACAATAATCGATCAATATAGAAGAAGGTCTTTGGAAACTGGTGACCGTTGAAGACCGGAGAAGGTCGAACATAAAACAATTATTTCTTTTAAGAAAATGATTATAGGCCGACTAATTTATGAATAATTACGAGCAATAAATAAATAATTAAAGTAAACACACACGTTTACACAGAAAATATCTCTATCTCTATATACTACGAATATTTTAATTTTGTAGATTTTCAGTATAAACAATTTATTGTTTGTAAAATTTGAGATAGATATTAAAGAAACATTGATAATTTTCAAACACATCATTCAAGTTTTTCCACCTTAAACGGTTAAATAATTATAGAAAATTAGAAATATCACGTAATACTTTTTTGTTCTCAATTAGGTATGATTCGGACAAATTCCCTACAGGTAAAGCCGTAACGTACCGGCAAACGGTATTTAGCTGGGTTTTCGAAAAGGTCAATTAACTAATCATATACGGTACAATGTATACAGATCACATGCTCCTCCATGTACCGAAAACAGGTCACGTGCTCCTCCATGCCTCAAAAGTTAAACGCGTACCAATACCCTGCGGTCTCCGGACCGCAGGGAATAAACGTATCAGTGATAGAGATCATCTATTCTAATCAGCCGTCATGCTTGAGCGATCGTCTTAGCAGGTATAAATACGGCGATTAGAGCCAAATTACTCAGTCTGCAGAGGAATTCACCGGGACCAGGTCATTCTATGTAACATAAGCCTTGCTTCATACATACAGGTATATCTAAGTGAAGCCTAGCTTCATAGGTATTAAAGAACAATTGGCCAAAGTAAATATTTCCAACTGAAGCCTCGCTTCATTAGTCGCCGGTAGAAACCGGCGACTATATTTGTAACAGTTTAAAATTATATCTATGGTAGGAGAAGGCCTTAAAATCTGAATATAAAAGCAAATCAATTACTGAACAATTAAGGACCACAATTATTTTTTATAATCTTAAAAATTCAAACATAAAGTAACGTTGCTAAATGAAAAGAAATATACAAATATTGACATCTTAAAAAGCAACATTACAATTTTCATAAAATGAATTAATAATGTATCCCTATGGACCAGTCATTGAATTTAGGGAACTTTTTACTTTTTTCTAAGTGTCAATCGTTGCTATTTTATGATTGATAAATCATGAATAATATTTGAAATGACACATTTAAATTATTTGGTTGTTTATATCTTATGAGACCTATTATATTTTATTATTTTATCTAATTATAAACATATTCTCCCTGGGCCTTTATAAGAATCACGTGGCTACACGTTGTATGTTAGTGTTATTCCCTGCGGTCTGGAGACCGCAGGGTATTGGTACGCGTTTAACTTTTGAGGCATGGAGGAGCACGTGACCTGTTTTCGGTACATGGAGGAGCATGTGATCTGTAAACCGTACATGACTGGTTAATTGACCTTTTCGAAAACCTGGCTAAATACCGTTTGCCGGCACGTTACGGATAATCCTCTAGGGAATAAGTCAGAATTACACCTAATTAAGAACAAAAAACTATTACGTGATATTTTTAATTTTCTATAATTATAATACCGTTTAAGGTGGAAAAACTTGAATGATGTGTTTGAAAATTATCAATGTTTCTTTAATATGTATCTCAAAATGTTACAAACAATAAATTGTTTATACTGAAAATCTACAAAATTAAAATATTCGTAGTGGCATCTGCCATAATAAATAGAGATGTTTTCTGCGAAAACTTGTGTGTTTGCTTTTGTTCTTTTTGCTTTTTTTTTGCTCGGAATTATTCATAAAATGGTAGGCCTATTTAATCATTTTCTTAAAAAGAAATAATTGTTTTATGTTCGACCTTCTCCGGTCATTAACGGTCACCAGTTTCCAAAGACCTTCTTCTATATTGATCGATTATTGTCAACTATATTCCTGATACAAACGTTTATTTATCCACCCACCCAAACAATGTTGAAGATAGTTAAATGAAATATCTTTATATCATCAAAAATGTTCTCCGCAGGAAACCATTTTGTATTAATAGTAACAGATTGCTGATAAGACATACAAGTAACTTGTGAATAGTCAAACTCCCCACACAGGTTACGTCACGCTTTGCTACTGTACTGATCAGGGGAAGTAACCGCTGCGGGTAGTTTGGTGAATAGTTGGCAAAAGGTATTGCGTCTGATAAGATGCAAATGTATCGATAATTACAAAGTTATCTTTCATTAATCAGTTTCATATTTTATATCATTAGGAAGGTCTGTATACTCATAATTTACACATTAAAGAATAAGTTTTCAAAACCATTTCTTTTTTTCTTGGTAAAGGGTTAAACTTGGCCCTTTCTGTCAACGTTCAATAGTTTAGCACAAAATAGATTTATGCTAAAGAGGCACATTTATTGAAATAAATAGTGGTAATCGTCGTCTTCGTTATATTCCGTCATTTTTCGTCACGCAGGTTACCAAAACGGTATGACGGTAGGGATCCGGAATCGTATTAGATACATAAAGAAAACTAATAAAATATCTTTTTGTTGATATTTTATCCAACTGAAAGGCGTTAACTATATCGTATGTAACGACAGGAATATTGATTTCAACTAAATTATATATTTTTCGATAGCGCAGAAGAATATTTTTTTATGCAGATACAATTAAGTTTTACGGTAGAATTGCATTGTTTCATGCAATCATTAAAACATAAATATATTTTCAAATATTCGATGACCGTTAATTATTTGGTATAACGGTAAATGTATAAGGTAGAATTACAAGTAGAATTACAAGAATATCACTCGCCTTACAAAATTAATCAAAATTATGAAATAAAAAAATGCTGGAAATGAAACACGATTTATCAACTTATGTTTCATATAGTTTAAAGTTAAAAGAAATAATAAAAAAATACTTTTATGAAAACTGCAAAAGGGATTTTCAAAGATTCGAACTTGGCCTACTAGGTCACAACTTCGTCATACTTACTACCACTAGGCCATCGACCAATATTAATTGATTTAATATCGAGATCTATACTATCAATAAAATCTTTAGCATTAATCATAATAAGTTACGTAAACTAACGAGACAACTCCCGAAAATTAATGAGTCTCAGGTCAATATTGCCAGACAATACTTGCTTAGTTAATAATCATAGCAGTTCCTTGACAATATTGCTAAGCAAGTTTGCTTCATATATGTTGTTTTATTGTGAATAAACAGTTACTCAACATAGTGTTCCTCTTTTCTTTATACTTGAACCATTAATTAAGCTGATATTTTCTTATATTTATGATAAAACAATCATTTTTCTATCCGGCGACTTGATGCTTTAGCATCAAAACCTCTACTTGTTGATATAGTGTCGTTATATTAAAGTTTGTGAAATTGCATTTGACTCTGGGTACTTATAGACCTCCAAATTTTCTGAAAGCCTCGCTATGTAACGTATAAGTATTAAAAATCCAGACAATATAAATATTTTATATATTCTAGCTGGAACTTTGTTATAAATCCCTACCAGCAGCTTATCTTCCTATCTAATAGAAGCCTCGCTTCATAGATAGGGAGGTAGTTGCTGGACTATAGGAAATCATCAGGTTGTGGCTAGATACTCGTCTTTATACTGAATTGGTTAAATTAGTGTTTTATATTTATATTTTTGCGTAAAATAGAACACTATTTTACAAATTTATGCAAAAAGCAACAATAGTCCATTAAATTTGTGCATACGTCTGAAACATTCGTCATTTTCTTAATGTTCTTGTTTGATGAAAAAATAAATTTTGAGTTACAAAATAAAGATAGTTTAATATTGGAAAGTAAACAAAATAACATTTAGAAAATTTAACTGAAACATGGAAAAAAACAAGTGTAACACCATTACCGCGATTTAAACGATGACATACTGTTTTCAAAATGGCCGACTGGCCCATTAAAACTGATTTTGACTTAATATATTGTTGTTTTCTTGTGTCATGCAGCAGAAAATACCTATAAGTTACAGCTTATGATAATTTTTGAACCATAAGTTACATTTGATATTTTATTTCATGTTTCAAATCGTTAAGTACCGTGAACTAAGAGGAGCACAGTGTACATGTAATAAATCAGCGGATACTTACTTTGTTTACATGCAATACTTTAAGAAGTATCATACAATTGTAAGAAGCAAACAAGTTGAAAAAAGAATTGAGTGTGAAATTGAAAGGGACAACTAAACACTGTAGTGCTTAAATGACATTTAAATTAAAATTAAAACGATGTGCTCTGGCCTCTACATCTTTACCTTGTAAATGAAAAAGAAAATCTAAAAAAATCACCATTAATTGCTGATGGTTTTGACCAAAAATATTTTGAATGAGACATATCAAGAGAAAAAAATACAAAAATAAAAAAAATAAAATACTAATGACTTATATTTTATTGTCTATATGCCAACTATGATATAACACGAAGCAATTCTAATTAACATTATCGCATGTATTATGCTTGAAGTTTATTTGCATGGTTTTATTTTAGAAATATTTCGTTGACAGTTTTTTTCTTTTTACAAATAAATCGATAAGGACACTGATTTACAAGTTTGACCAGAGTTTTGAGGCATAAATTTCATTCTGTATTTAAAAATTTGGACGTGTTCTGCTTGAAAGTAGAAAATCTGAATGATTTCAAATTGGGACACCTAAACAAATCTCGAACTTGTCTCTGTTATATCTTTTGTGTTTATTTTTTCTGAAAAGCCTTACATGTCCGCCGCAATCAGTGCATTCATCACTTTGATTTTGTAAAGGGATCAACATCTACTACATCCCCTACATGTGATGTCCATACAATATTCTTTAAACACATAACAAACACAACTATAATACAAACATGCATAAAAAGGTTACAGACATGACGAGAAATGTAGATAAAAAGCACATGGATGGAATAAAGCACACTTTAGTGATGAAATATAGATGAAATATTAATCACACAGTTTATGCTAAAGTTTAGTATACTCGTAGTAACCTTACATGTACCTGGTCAAGTAAGTGTCCAGTTGTTTAGCGTCATGCTTTTATTTTTGTTTAGGTCGTCAGACCAAACAAATAATGGTAGCGAAATTTCAGACCCTGATGTGCTTATTTGCAAAAAACGAAAGTAGTCCAAACTCCTCGAAGCGGTTACTTCCCTTTATATGTACACTAACGCCGAACAATTAAGGGGAGATCACTGCGTCAAATGACAGGCGCATTAATTTTCAAGTTATCTCGGGGATGAAAAAATAGTTCCCGATTGGTCGAAGATTTCTAATATTGTGTTATTCTTTATAGATATACATGCTTATATTAAGCTCCATGATTATTTACATCAGTGTTAAACAACAGGTTTACCATGAACAAAATATATCGAAATTAATAAGCGTTACAAACCCTAATATAGAATAATGTGGTTTTCTTCAGACCGTTACCTTATTACTTCTCCGTGGTCGAGGGGGTTTACACGCTCGCTGAGGAAGCGAGAGGTCAGGAGTTCAAATCCCAGTTAAGGCAATTCATGTTTTTTGTTGTTGTTTTTTTTCTTTCTTTTTTTAATTGTTTAAGCCAAATAAAAATTGAATTGAATATCAGTGTTGCAATTAGTCTTATAGCCAATTTACTACAGTTATAACTGGTGGCACTTTACAAAAACAAATTGGCTTATGATCTCACAACCTTCATCTTTCTGACATTCTGAGACCCAAATTCAGCGCCTTCTGTGCTTTGATTATATTAATAACCCCGCCTTGCCAGTTAAGTGTCAAATTGCTAATCAGCGACTCGTGTTTTTTGTTTTGTTTTGTTTTTTGTTTTGTTTTTGTTTTGTTACTTTGGTGTTGTTTTTCCGTTTTCTTTTCTGTTCTGTTAAGGACAAGACTTTTTTGGCCAAAATATTGGTCCGGCCAAGACCGGACCGTCGTCGACGGCCTTGTTTGAACAGAATAATTCTGTTGGATTTCTAAAACCGGGATATTGGTTGTGCAGGGATAGAAAAATTTCCGATAAGGCATAATATGCAAATGGTAAATTATATATATTTTTTAATATCGCGGTTTCGAGTCAGTACCTATTCCGTTTTACCATTCCAGAAAGTGAATTCTAGAGAAAGTGTATGTATGTGTGTGGGTTCTTCTCTTGTTTGCATCATCTCTACCTGTCAAGACATGTTTATCATGTGTGAAAAGGGAAGAACAAACTTAAAGAATTTATAACACTGTAACTCACAACAATGGCATACGAGAGTTACGGCGAGATCTTAAACTTTTTCCAGACGAGCGCACAGATGCACTCGATTTACTGATTTTCAACAACTCTCTCTGATTGATGTATAACCAGATTTTTTGTACCTCTAGTTCAACTGAGTGATTTACAACTCAGGAAAGGCACTTCATATTATCGTAAAACGTATTTTGTGGCGTGCACCTGTCTGTACGTGTCTTTCACGTGTCAGCTTACTTCCGGAACCTGTGTAGAATTCTTTTGTGTACTGAAAAAAGTTGTAGGTCTTTTTTTACAGTATCAATGATTGTGAGGGAAAAACTTAATACAATAACTTCATTAACAATATTCATATTATAGTAAAATATCTTAATTGTCTGAAAAAATCGCTTTCCTCTATTTAAAGTGACATTATGCTCTTTTTTCATATAAATGTGTTTTTGTTTTTAAAGAATTTTATAATGGCGATTGACCAACAGTTGATATTGGAAAATGTTAACGATAAAATATAAATCTGCCTAAGATATATGAAGTTTATGTTGTAATACTTTAGACATTGAAGATGAATACCATTTTGTTTGTATATGCCGTTGTTAAGTAGTAAGCCGAAAACTGTCCAATATGTAAAATATTAAAGGCTGGAATTCAATGTTTTACATATTGGTCAGTTTGAGGCTTATATCTTACTTAAATTGCTACTTTTATTATCAAATAATATCATCATGTTATCTATCGTTAAATTAGAAATAATGTATTTTTGTGCTAAAAGTGTACAATTCTAATGTTTTAGCAATTATTTTCTTCTTACTTGCAAATTCCTATATAACAAAATGTCCATAGCGTTTTGAAATATGACCAATTATGTACATGAACACAATGATATACACAAAATATACCAGTTACAAAAAAACAGGGTCTTTCAAATTTCTATTTGAAAGACCCTGACTTACACGCATACAGTAGAGATCAATTTAAATAGGGGATTTTACAAGAAATAGTAAAAATAAAAGGTTTTCACATTTTATGTGTAAAATCTTGGATATTTTAAATGATTGACTGGGACAATTTGTGACTTTTAAGAATGATTTATACTGACCATTTAGTGTTAAAATGATATTTTTAACTTCTACAACTATCACCGATGTAAAATGTTGTGTAAAAATGGCCAAAAGTGTGAATTTTGGATATTTACGCAGTAAAATGATACTTTCTTATTTTTCCACAGGAGTCTGAAATCGTTTCTGTAAATAAGCTAAACATATATGTAGTCAAATATAACCGCTTTTGTTTTGAATAGATGAATTTCTTTTCTCTATTACATTTATTTGTAAAGGCTTTCTTTTTTTTGCTGACCATTACACTTATTTGGAAAGAGACATTACGTACATACAATGAAGCAAATCAAGTATGATTGTCGACTAAATGTTTTTTTTAAAAAACAACAACAAAAAAACGGACAATAGGCATCCCATTAAAATCATATTCTAACTGATGCTCCGCTACCCCCCAGCTAGAGATAGGAGTTTTAGGGCTTGGAAATCGAAAACAAGTAGGCTTGAAGATAAAATTCGAAATGATCATCGGCAGATAACAATTATCAGATTAGTGTTCTTTTCATAAAATTCTGTAAAAATGCGTAATGGGCAAAGGAAAGACATTCCTCGTGTTCTGATATTAGAGGTTGCATTTTACTGAATCTTTTACTGATAATTTTCCACAAAGTCAAGTGGTCATACAAGCTTCCGCGCTGTCTAATATTAATGGTCTGTTGGACATTAATATTGGACACCTTCCTGTACTGTTTTAAAGATACAGTACAGTCAGATCAAAGGAATGACGTCATAATAGTAATTTAATTCGTTTTATATACATTTATTAATTAATTTTCTTGTTACTAGATAAATTTAGATGATGAATTGTGAAAAAAAATATCACGATTGCTATTACCATTATATTGACGTTATGTTTGTAAATATTATTGTATTATAAATGATGTACAATGTACAAATCTATATAAAGTATCTGTTCTGTTCTATAAAAGGACTGCCTCGCTCTTTTTATAAATTGAATATAAATTCCGGTGGACATTTACTGAAGTTTGGGCCAGTAAGTTATTTTCCATTCATGTGAAGTAGATTATAAAATTTAAATGAATTATGGCAAAGTGTAAACTTATTTTGACTTTCAAGTAGTTCACTCCCTGTATACTCTTGGCTGGGCATTGTGTCACTTTAATAAAAAAATAATTGAGAATAAAAATTGATTGCATTTTTGAAAAGAAGAGCTGCACGCCTCCAGATGAGAAAAAATGAAAGAACTTCAAACTTGAGAAAAATGTATTAAGATCTTAAAAGAAGTAAAAAGATTCAGTATTTGATGTCATGTATAGGTTAAAGGTTATTAGTACAAGAGAGACAAAAATAATGTTTAAAGAAAAATGGAAGAAATTGACCCTACTCTGGATTGAACCGACAACCCGCAGTTTCAATACAGTGGTCAATATTTGTAGCCTATTATATATAACTTTATTTATTATTTTATTTATTTAAATAATCTTCAAAATGGAGGTAATGCATTCTATCCTAAAAGCGTAAAACGAGCAATATATTTTTGATATTCGAATATACTAATTGTTGATTTTGAATTGCTGAATATTAATACCATCAACAAATTCTTAATTGATGTAAACTCACAGAACAGTGAACATAGGTTGACATAAGGTGTAGATTGATACCAAGTGAGTGAATCCACGCGTTATATCTGGATGATGTACGAGAACTATATACAGAAACCTGCACAGTGTCTGTGTAGATTTCGCAACGACTTTCGACATGCTTGTCTATTCTGACAAAGTTTTTCATAAATCATCATTAACGAGAAAGAGCTATAGACATTTTTACATGTGCTGCTGAAAAGCATGTATGGATGTGCATGTTATTTCTACAATGTCGGACATGAAATACATAACAGTTTTCTCCCCAAATAAACACTAAATAACATTTTGTTGGTTTTGTTATATATATATAAAACAACGTTGATTTAATCTTGAAATCCATAGAGTTTTTCATTTTCAGAATCAGACGAATATAACGTTGGTGAACACAAAAAGAATAATTGTCTTAATGGTGCACAAAAATAGGAAATTGTTTAGACAGTTTAGGGCTTTATATATAGGAAAATCAAATTTTAAATATTTACATTTAAAAGTGCAAGAGCCTTTTTTAATGCATATAAAATGTCGATAATTAGATACATTTGGAAGAATTAATGCTATTTAATCTGTATTTTTACTTGATTAATTTGTTATCAAATAAATGTATCCATCAGAGTTAAAATGTTTGCGCAACAAAATTTTTTAAGTTTATTTCTCATTTTTGCATGTTATAATATAAAGAACACATAACAAATGCTGCATGAATTATTTCATAACACAATGCATGTAAAACATACTTAAATAGATTTATTGAAAAACAGTATATTCATGTGATACATGCATCAAAAATTGTACCTAAAAAAATTGTTGTTGTTTTTTTCATTTGGAATAAAACATATTACCCTTGAACTTCTTAAATTATCAGTTTCCACATTTTGAACTGTAGAGATATCAAGACGAAAGTAAGTCAGCCAAAAGTGTCAGAATTAATGCACAGATACTGGCTGTATACTGGTGACAAATGCTAATTCATTTTAGTGCCAGCAGGGTGTTAAAAATGTAACAGACTGTGAATTGCCAACTGTACGACAATGTATTTAATATGTAATGATGTAACTTTGTGAAGTATTTTCGTTGAAAATCTCGATATTAAGTTTGTACTATATATGGCCAGTTAAAATACGTTTGTTAATATATACAATTTACATAATTATACATGGTGTTGTGTACGATCTTGAGTTTGAAGAATCCTTCGATTTATTGTCCGACGTGACAATCTTTTTGTCTTGAAATCTTAGAGTACTCTCTTTCCACAACAATGTGTATGTGTGTGGACTGTGGAGGGGATGCTAGGAAAAGCTGAGCACAAGCCGATATGTTATTTTCTAGAGGAACTTTAACGACAATACACTACAGCAAACGACTCGTTACCAGTGATTTGTAGGCTGTCAAAACCCTGCTGTGGTAACACTCTATAAATCGAGAAAGCTCTTGAGATAAGGCGAGATACTCCATGGGTTACAAATTATCTACAATTTCCATACTTCAACATGCATGTCATGTGGCTAATATCTTCACTTCATAAAAATACGCGATAAGACCCCCGTATAACTCTCGCCAGAATTCCGCAAAGCTCAGTATGTTTCAAAACATTTCCTTGCGGAGTATGTATTTCGTTTAGAAGAAATTTATTTGTAATTCTTACAATATGTTTGAGACAAAAGATTAAAATATAAAACGTTAAATGAATAGTGGATGTCTACATTTGATGCCATTAGATTGTGTCTCAGTGTTTAAATATCTTAGGAGTATTGAATAACTGTATTAAAACAAAATATCTGAACAGTTATATAATTCTCTAAATTTGATGCATCGATTTCCATTTTTCCACCTTTTAAAATTACCAGTTAACTTATAATTGTTTTCCGACCAGTATGTGAAAGTGAGGATTATACATTAGGTTATGACTGTACAGACATCAGTTGATTTATTTATTTACCAAAATATATAGGTGTTTGTGAACCAAGCACGCACAAGATTTATGCATGTTTAGTATCAATAAAGACAGTTGACACGTGAAGAGTTATGGTGTATGATAAGCCTTCTGGCGGAGCATACAATCGCTTTGTCTTCAGTCACTGATAATACTTGATAAATGGTTTGTCAATATTTTCAACTTTCTTGGGGCCAAAAAAGTTTAAGTGAAAGTATAATTTAAACGGCATTTTTAAATATACATGTATATTCTTTATATATTCTAGTTCCATTTAAAGTGTGTTTATGTCTACTTCTTTATAAAAGTTAACAGTTGGTACAAAATAACAGCATTATCCAATTTTTTCAGATTATGGAAGACGACATTTTCATTTCAGTCCTGTAAAATCCAGATTTTGTTGTCATGACAACAAACACATTAATTTAATGATAAAATACTACATCACTACTTAATAATAAGAGAAACATTGTTATTGTGTTTTATATATCATGTCATTATAAAATTTATTACGTAAGTCTTGTGATGTCAATTATAAATTGTTTGTGAGCTCTCAATTTTGAAATATGATCATATATATTAATATATGTATTATAAATATTTCTTAAAATATAGTTAAATACTTATTTGAAACTGTAATCAAGGAAAAACTATAAACTCTGTTTTCACGTTTACTCTTCACAATAATACCATAGTCACAGAAAAATATCATGACTCAAAATCATTACACGTAATTCTAGCACATTTGTGAATGTCAACATGTAAGCACAACTTGACAATTGTGAATATGTACATTTGTATACCTCAGTTTAAACAATGAAACAGGTACATTTATAAACATTAAAATATAAGCACAGTTTAACAATTGTGAACATGTACATTTATAGATTATATGTCAGTTTAATAAAATCAAAGCCCTTAGGGTAATGCCAAAGGTTAAAATGTGTGAATCGTGAAAGTTCAACGTTTTATTTATTTATTATCATTATTTATTTTATTTTGTTTACTTGTAGAGCAGATTGATACTTTTTACGTTATATCAGTCTACGCTTTTATAAGAAAAGTAACGTTAACATTATCATAAAATATCATCCACATAAAAATAAATTTTATCAGATCGATATTTTTTTAAAATTTTACTTCACATTTCTTGTGTGTTAAATGAGAGATCGCCACTTTTGTCGGTAGGCAAATACATGTACATTCTTCTGTAAAAATGAAATAAAACCAGAAATGAAACAAGTACATGTCAGTAATACATCATATAAACAAAAGCATTGATATGAAAAATAAATCCGCGATATACACACACTCAGTGTCTTGTTTTTAGATACTGTATTGATTAAAATTGTACATCATTGGGTATTCTAAAATTTATTTTGCATATTCAAGTTTTTTTCTATAAATACTTAATTTATTTTCATCGAGTGGCATGAAAATAAATATTTCATAAGTGGCGTTAGCCACGAGTGAAATATCATAATTTTCATACCACAAGATGAAAATACATCCTGTATTTATAGAAAAAAAACTTGAATTTTCTGTTTATTATATACATGTACATTTTTCTCAATTTTGACATAACAATTTGAAAAACATTCCCTTAAATTTTGTGTACTGGTAGAATTTAGAAGAAAGAAGTCCAGCAAGACACCAGTGAAAATACGGAACATATGTTTCACTGCAGTGAAAAATAAATCTTTACAGTGAAAATATGAAAAATGAAAATACGCATTTTATTTCATCAATATTTCACAATATTTCATTTATAAGTATATGATAAACACTATTTTCAAACGAACGTCAAAAAGAAAGAAAAAACATATTCGTGACACATATTTATATAAAAAGTTACATGGTAGAATTATCATTTTAGAGATGATTGGTTATTGATAATCAGCGTGATAGAAGATTCGCTCAGAATGTGGTAATTGACCATGTAAATAAATTAAGAAATTTCTGGCGGACAAAATACCGAACACAAACATTTTTCATCACTTTTATTCTTTTCAGTTTCAAAAGTGAACAGACTACAGAAATATCAAAATACTTCTATTAAACGCGAATGTACATATTTGAGGCGGTGTAGAATCTTATGTTTCGCGTGTAATGCATAACAACATTTGCTACATATTCCAAATATCATCGTTTGTCAATTTTTGTTTATGGGTAATAAAAGTATAAGGTTTACCAACACAGACTAAACATAATTTAAAATACATACACATGTATATATATCGTCAACATTACTTAGTTCTATTGCACTCATTATTTTACGTGGTTCTTTAATAATAAACATGGGATGACAAGTTTGTATGCCTTCTTTCATAACATTTTGTAAAAATAAAAATAAAAAATTTGTTATTTATGCATCATGATACATAAACAAGCCATAATTATGCCATGCAGTTAACAATTCTTTAAATGTTGATTTATTTGTTGAAGAATTACTATGTTTGAAACGCAAATATGCACGAAATGGAAAAAAAAATGTTTTTATAGTAACATGCATTTGTTTGTGTTTTGTTGTTGTTGTTTTTCATAAATCTATCAATAATAATAGCATTGTTCTTGAATAAAATAATCATGAGTTAAGAATGAAGGTAAATTTGTGTTTGTTCACCTATCAGCCTACAATGATAGTATCACGGATTGAAACAAAAAGTTAACCGACAAAAAAAACTGTTGGACAAAAGTTAACTTGTAATTTTGATCATCATATATAAGATGCAAAGATGGGCTCCTGTTACATAAAAACACAATAAAATATTATTAATAAGATCCAATTCAAAAAAAAAATCTATTTTGAAATTTAAGTTATACTAATCATATCATCATATCACTTACAAGATTTTTAATTGATACCTAACACGTGCCTAAATAAGTGAATATTAAAGAAGTTGATTAGAAAACTTTAAGAAATCTACAAAGGAAGATGGAAGCAGATAAATACGAGACAATGACAGATGTGAACATTTCCGTGGATATTTAGACATTCTGCATCCGGGCACTGCACAGTACAAAGCACGAAACAATATCTATATTCATTAATCGTAAATTATAATCATGAGATAGTTTCAATAAGAATGTTTTAAGTTGATAATTTAACTATTTAGTTTAAGTTTTCTAATATTATGTCAATACAATCAGTTTGATAAGTATATTCGTCAAACACATTATTCCCATCTTATTATGTCATTTAGTCCAAAGGGGAAGTTTATTTTTTGCGAAGTGTGTTTAAATAATTGTTTTGAGCACAAAACCTTCACGAAAATAACTTGCCACAAAAGGTTTTTTCGAAAAATATTTTGATCCACACCTGTTTAAGCAGAACGTCATAAATATGTTTGAATTTTTATCACTTTCTTGAAAAAGGTTTTACACATATTTAGCGTTAATTTATCGCAGATATTGAATTAGTGAACAGTTCAGTCAGTCCGCCATTTTGTTGGTCATAGTCAGTTATCCCAGCGGGCATGTCCGGAAGTGACTGCGTGGAACTCATATCCGACAACGACGACGAACTATTATTACTCATTTCTGTAAAAGCCTTGTCGTCTGTTTTCTCATCGTCACTCAACCGGAACTCACTATCTGTTACCGCTTGGCCGTCACCTTTCGTCTGCTCTTGTTTTAGGACATGACGTCGATACTTAGCTCGTGCATTCTGGAACCAAACCTATGATGGAAACAAAATTCTACATATGACACGATTCAAGGAACAAAATGAGACAATGTTGACACCAATAGAAAGAAATAATTCCGAATTACATGTTTATGTCCTATTTCATATCGGGTTTACATGTTTATGTCCTATTTCATATCGGGTTTTCTTTCTGTATTTTTTACAGAAAACTTCATTAAAAGGGGCGTCACCACCTCTCCACAGTGTTCAGACTGATTGCTGGCGGCATCCATTTTTGCGTATCTGATTGTAGTGAACGAATCTCATTTACAGCTAAAAACCATTAGGAGCAGTCTACAAAATTTGTTTTGCGCATGCTCCGTTTCAAAATACGACTTAACTTAAACGAAAAATTAACATCGAAGTGAACGAATCGGTACATAGAAAAATCGGAAAATATCATTTACGTTACTATGCGCTACGTGGATGTTTCATTTCGTTCTAATCTTTTAAACTGTATAAATCGATTACAGTATTGTTTTCTGAATAGCGTTTTACTATTTCATGTTCCGATAAATAGTAACAGTGACAATAAAAAGTAACAGTGAACATTATAGCTACACTATTATATGACCGAGTGAACCATGTACCGAAATTTTGCTGCTCCTTAAACTTTTAAACCGGTATGACTAAGTAACGCAACGGGGATTTTTAGGCGCAAATTTGACACAAGTTTGATTTTCTTAAAATATAGTGGTTGGAGGCATGCAGCTTTATATTCTGTTTATTCCAATCAAATTATATAAAACATTTTTTCTGTAAATCCTGGACTTAAAATTGTCTGATTAACATACTTTATGCCCGTTTTTGAAAATGTAGAGGAAATGTTTCCATATACTTGCCAAAACATTAAGCGAAAATTTTCTTATTGAATTTTACAAGAAAATTTGATACTACTTTTAATATACATATCATTTATTTTAATTAAGTTCCCGTTGTAGAAAAAGTATCCCTAATGCGCCAAGAAATAGTCAATTTCTCCGGCATATAATCTTTCAAAACATTAAAAAATGAAGTGTAAAACAAACTTTCATTATGATACTATATATTCAATTTATATAATAAATTCTATTTTGTTAAATAATTGTAATTTATAACCATTCATTGTGTCTTTTTTCCAAATATTTTCAAATTAAACAAATCTTCTACAGCAGCAAAAAGACCTCTCGCATGCTTCTTTTTAAAGAAGCAAACTTGTAAGTTAATTGCAGCGAAAAGTTAAAAGCAAGAGGGCCATGACGGCCCTGAAATCGCTCACCTGAATATTAAAACTCTCCATGACAAGGAACAAGTCATATTGTTAATTTTAAACAAAAGCAGATACAAGTACAAATGTTGCTGCATTGCAGCAATTGAGAAGCTCCGCGCCAAAAAAAATGCGCTCATTACAGATACCTTACCAAATCATTCCTGCGAACAGTTCATTTTCTATTTATATCAAGTACAAGTGTACATTATTCCGGATGTTTTTTACATTATTTAAAATTTGCATAATTATTTACTTATCGTATGCACTAACAAATTAAAACAAAACAAAACCCCATCTTTTCTACTTATAACACGATTCAGAGAACAAAATGAGGCAATGTTAACACCAATACGAACAAATAATTTCGAATTACATATATATGTCTTATTTCTTAAAATACAAGCACAATTATCGAAACACTTCAAAATATAACCTTGCGGAAACCAACTGTCTTCAGACAGACAGACAGACAGACAGACAAACTGAAAGACAGACAACGCCATTCCATAAAACGTCTAGAAGTTTCTTCAGGCGTATAGAAATAAGACAGGGAACCTAACAAAATAAGACAGGCGAACCAACCCAATTTAACAGAAGAACTAACTAAAAAGACAACGAAACTATCAAAAAGGGACAGAGAAATTAACGATATAAGACGGAAAACTAACAAAATAGGACAGAGAAAATTTGAAAATAACACAGGGAAACTAACAAAATAAGACAGGGAAACTAAATTTAACAGAGAAACTAACAAACAGGTCTGTGTGACCATGGATGTCCCATGTTCAAAGTTGAGTAAGATATTATCAAAACAACCTTTCTGGCAAATTTTCAGGATATTTACCTCTAAAATGTAAACAATGTTTTCCATATTTGAGTTGTGTGACCTACTTTTTGACCCTAGATGACTCATATTCAAACATAACCTAGAAATCATCTAAACAAACTTTCTGACTATTTTTCAGGATATTTGGAATAAAACAATAGCCTCTAGAGTGTTTACAAGTTTGTTCTATAGTTGGGCTGTATGACCTAGTTTTTGACCCCAGATGATCTATATTCGAAATTGCCTTAGAAATCATCAAAACAACCTTTCTGACTAATTTTCAGGATATAATTTGGACTGAATCAGTAGTCCCTCAAGTGTTTTCTCTATTTGGAAACATATAGCCCCCGCGGTGGGGCCTACTTTGAAACTAGTAGAGGTAATTTTTGAACAATTTTGTTAGAAGACATATAGGTGATATCATTTAATACATATCAAAACTCTAAGCTTTGTATCTTCAAAAAAGAAGATCTTTAAAGTTTTTACTAAATGTACATAATGAAACCAATGACTTCCGTGGCGGGGCCAATTTTGATCCCAGAACTATAATTTGAACAATCTTGGTAGAGGTCTATTACACAATGTTTCATGCTAAATATCTAACCTCTAGCCTTTGTCAAAACAGAGAAGATGTTTTTTTAAAGTTTTTTTTTTATTATACATAAAATAAATCATTGAACCCCTGGGGTGAGGCCAATTTTGACCCCAGGGTTATAATTTGAATAATCTTGGTAGAGGTCCACTACACAATGTTCCATGCCAAATATCTAACCACTTGCCTTTGTCGGTTCAGAGAAGAAGATTTTTAAAGTTTTTACAATATACATATAAGGAAAATCAATGACCCCTGGGGCAAGGCAAAATTTGACACCATGGCTAAAATTTGAACATTTTTTGTAGTTTCATTAGATGATGCTACACACAAAATGTCTAAGCTCTAGGCCTTGCACTTTCAGATGAGCAGATTTTTAAGTAAAAATCAACCAAAGGCGTATATTGAACAATCTTAGTAGAGGTCAAATACACAATGTTAAATGCAAAAAAAACAAACAAACAAAAAAAAAAAACAACAAATATCTAACATCTAACCTTTGTCAAAACAGTGAAGATGATTTTTAAGTTTTTACTTTATATATATAGGAAAATCTATGACCCCCTGGGATGAGGCTAATTTTGACCCAATGGCTATAATTTGATTAGATGAAAATATCTAAGCTCTATGCCCTGCACTTTCCGAGGAGAGTTTTTTTAAAGATTCCATTTCAAAAACCGTTTTTAGCTTTTCTGACCCAGATGTTCAATGGAGCAGAACCATTTGAACAATTTTTGTAGAGTTTCAAGCTAGAAACATCCCAGGAAAATTTCATCAAATTTGGCCCAGTAGTTTCTTTGTACATAAAGTTACACGGACGCACTGACGGACGATGGACGCCGGGCAAATTGTGATCACAAAAGCTCACATTGAGCACATTGTGCTCATGTGAGCTAGAATAGAAGACATAGAAACTACAAAAAGACACGAACACTAACAAAATAAGACAAGGGAACTTACAAAATAAGAGAGCAAAACTAACAAAATAAGACAGGGGAACTAACAAAATAAGACAAGGGAAGATATCAAAATTAGACAAGGAAACTTACAAAAAAGGGAAACTAACAAAACAAGAGCGGGAACTTACAAAATAAGAAAGGGACACTAACACAATAAGACAAGGAAACTACCAAAATAAGACAAGGGAACTTACAAAGTAAGAAAGGAAGAAGAGAGTGAATTTACAAAATAAGACAGGGAAACTAACAAAATAAGACAGGGAAACTAACAAAATAAGACAGAGAAAATAACAAAATAAGACAAAAGAACTTACAAAATAAGAGAGTGAAACCGGGAACTATCAAAACAAGATATGTTTGTAAAACATGTATGCCCCCTATCAGCAGCCAATTATTCATGTGATAAGGTAATTATGCATGACTTCTGACCCAGTGATCAAACAATTAATAAGGGTTATCAAGTATCTACTGGTCATGACCTTGACCTTTGACCCCTTGACCCAAAACTCAATAGGGGTCATCTACTGATCATGACCAATCACCATATCAAGTTTGAAGTCCCTAGGCCTAAGGGTTCTTTAGTTATTGATCGGGAACCGTTTTTACCTACAAGGTCAATGTGACCTTGACCTTTGACCACTTAACCCCAAAATCAATAGGGGTCATCTGCTGGTCATAACCAATCACCATACCAAGTTTGAAGTTCCTAGGCCTAAGGGTTCTTTTGTTATTGATCGGAAACCGTTTTTACCCAAATGGTCAATGTGACCTTGACCTTTGACCCTTGACCCCAAAATCGTTAGGGGTCATCTACTGATCATGACCAATCACCATACCAAGTTTGAAGTTCCTAGGCCTAAGGGTTCTTTACTTATTGATCGGAAACCGTTTTTGCTTACAAGGTCAATGTGACCTTGACCTTTGACCCCTTGACCCCAAAATCAATAGGGGTCATCTACTGATCATGACAAATCACCATACCAAGTTTGAAGTTCCTAGGCCTTAAGGTTCTTTAGTTATTGATCGGAAACCGTTTTTACCTACAAGGTCAATGTGACCTTGACCTTTAACCCCTTAACTCCAAAATCAATAGGGGTCATCTACTGATCATGACCAATCACCATATCAAGTTTGAAGTCCCTAGGCCTAAGGGTTCTTTCGTTATTGATCGGAAACCGTTTTTGCTTACAAGGTCAATGTGACCTTGACCTTTGACCCCTTGACCCCAAAATCAATAGGGGTCATCTACTGATCATGACCAATCACCATATCAAGTTTGTAGTCCCTAGGCCTAAGGGTTCTTTCGTTATTGATCGGAAACCGTTTTTCCTACAAGGTCAATGTGACCTTGACCTTTGACCACTTAACCCCAAAATCAATAGGGGTCATCTGCTGGTCATAACCAATCACCATACCAAGTTTGAAGTTCCTAGGCCTAAGGGTTCTTTTGTTATTGATCGGAAACCGTTTTTACCCAAATGGTCAATGTGACCTTGACCTTTGACCCCTTGACCCCAAAATCGTTAGGGGTCATCTACTGATCATGACCAATCACCATACCAAGTTTGAAGTTCCTAGGCCTAAGGGTTCTTTACTTATTGATCGGAAACCGTTTTTTCTTACAAGGTCAATGTGACCTTGACCTTTGACCCCTTGACCCCAAAATCAATAGGGGTCATCTACTGATCATGACCAATCACCATACCAAGTTTGAAGTTCCTAGGCCTAAGGGTTCTTTAGTTATTGATCGGAAACCGTTTTTGCTTACAAGGTCAATGTGACCTTGACCTTTGACCCCTTGACCCCAAAATCAATAGGGGTCATCTACTGATCATGACAAATCACCATACCAAGTTTGAAGTTCCTAGGCCTTAAGGTTCTTTAGTTATTGATCGGAAACCGTTTTTGCTTACAAGGTCAATGTGACCTTGACCTTTGACCCCTTGACCCCAAAATCAATAGGGGTCATCTACTGATCATGACAAATCACCATACCAAGTTTGAAGTTCCTAGGCCTTAAGGTTCTTTAGTTATTGATCGGAAACCGTTTTTGCTTACAAGGTCAATGTGACCTTGACCTTTGACCCCTTGACCCCAAAATCAATAGGGGTCATCTACTTGTCATGACCAATCACCATACCAAGTTTGAAGTTCCTAGGCCTAAGGGTTCTTTAGTTATCACTCGGAAACCATTTGGTCTACTGACCGACGGACCGACGGACCGACGGACCGACGGACCGACAAGTGCAAAGCAATATACCCCCTTTTTTTCAAAAGGGGGCATAATAAGACAAGGGAACTTACACAGTAAGAGAGGGAAACTAACAATATAGACCGTATAATCATGTATAATATTATAATAGATACGTACAAAAACTTAAGACTGAGAAAGGACGATATACAAATTCGGATAGAGACTGAAGTGAATATTGCTTAAAAAGACACAAGTTTAATGAATTTCACTTTCTCCTCATTTGCCCTTTATATAACACATGACGTGAAACGTATTTCAGGGAGTAATGGAAATCTAGTTTATCATGTCAACAAACTTTTATTAATATCTTGTCATGCAGATTAAAGTGAAAACAGTGTCTTTCAATTAGCCACATATATTGCTAATGAATTCTCTTTACGAAAAAAAACACAGAAGAAGATTTTCAATAGTGATTAAATTATAACTTATGTACTTTTAAAAACATATGCCTGCCGAGTGTTAAACATGAAAAAATGGCATTATAATCATATGTTAATGACTAACTACTTGTATTTTGCGCCGAAGGCCTTTTATTGCAACTAAATTCATTGTCAATGCCATTTTCATTTTTGTAGTCATTTTCAGTCATAATGTGAATATCATTCCTTTTAAAGATGCTTCTTTGATATAAATGGAAAGCGTTAAACAAGACTGGTTTACCTGTAGAACCCGTTTTGATAGACCAGTTTTCTGGGCGAGCTGTTTGAGATCTTTGGCATCAGGATTATGATTCAGTTGAAAGTAAGATTTCATAGCTCGAAGCTGGTGATGCTTAAATGATGTTCGAATCCGTTTCTGTCGTGGTTGCCCGGATGTAATGTAACCATCTGGGCCCATGGTTCCGTCTCGTTGCGCATCTGGATCTCCCGACATAAAACCTATTATAAAAGTTATCATACTATGATTATTTAGTAAGTAATAGTTGTTTTATCACAATAACATAAACGATTTATTACATTTCTACATATTTGGTTCATATGTAGATACTATAGGCAGAGTTTAATCTGGTGATAAATATATGCTTCTTTGATTAAATTGTATTGGAATATGAAGTTTATTTACATGTTTGTGTATACTAATCTAATATACAAAAGGACGTTTGATTAAAATTATTTTTAATCTGAAAAAGAAATTGAGTACAAAGTACCAAAGGACCCTTTTAAAAAAAGATCCTATATTGTTAATAAAAAGTTTTGCGGAGTCATAAAATACGTGTTATTATGTTTTTCTCTTACAAGTGAAATTTTCGGTAAGGTCCTAAAGTTCTGTAATATATTCTTAATTCACATGTTTGTTTACGATTTCCTACAAACATATTCCATTGCAACCGTTACTTAATTTATTCTATGTTCTTGGTCTCTATAATCGTTTTTTATTAATTCAATGTTTCCACCAATTCGTACGTGCAAAGGTCGTAACGCCTATCTTCTTAAAGAAACAAACACGGAGAGCGTTCATCGTCGGTGGTCAGAAATCAAAGACATGTTCGTCGGTTAAGCTCGTGTCGGAACCTATTCTATCCTCTGATTGAAGAATCTCCTTTAAGAGGCCTACTTGAAGATCACCTCTGTGTGCGTATTTTACAGACATTTTACTGAAGTGTTTTATTTTAACTGTACCACGTGTTCAAGAGTAGTAGTAGAAAATAGACAAACAAAATTCGGTTTCAGTGTAAGACACGTTCTCCTTTTTCTTTTGTTTGATTAAATTTTTGAAAATATAGTATAACTTTACTCCTTCACTTGAAAGGACAAACATAAAAATGGATCGTCAATATTTAACTTACACCATTGAATCAATAATTGTAAAAAGAATTGTTCTGTTTGTTTCGGGGGTGTTTGGTTTCGTTAGTATTTACAGTTTTTGAATACCGTTGGTACTCTGGTATGTTTTCTTCAAGTTACGACAAGGAACGTGCCATAAGAAGGTGAAAAAAGAAAACACGATAGAAATAATACGTTTGTAAGCAATGCGATTATAATTTCTCCTGTAGAACTCTAATTGCAATAGTCAGTTTTTAATGTTGTTTTTTTTTTAATTTTTAAAAAAAATATTTTTTTACACTTTTAGTTCCCATTCAAACAACCATTTATTTAGGGGAGAATTATGTAGGAACTCATTCATTAAAGCATATTGATGTCCATATCCTTACGGTAACATTTATATATCTTGCTACCCTACAAAATGAAGGTGTGTGTGTATATTCCGGATCACGGCAACGAGCCACGTTGAATTCACCAGCGTACATGTGCACCCATCACACCGTTCCTGGGCAGCAGGCAATTTACCAGTACTAGATGCACCTCCACAAGTTAACTAATTCTTAACATGTCAGAGCGGGGATACAGTACGAATAACCGTAAAAAAGTTCATGATCAATCACAACGAAAGTGACCTGCAATGTCTGCGAATAATAATAACCGGGTTGCCAAATTCAACATTTCAGAGCTAACCGGACGGAGCGTTTTGATGTGGATAGTTTATATTCTCGGTAGACAAAAGCGCTTGAATGAATTATAACATGTTTTGTTATATTAACCATAAAAACACGCAAAAAGTGTTATGATTTGTTTTATCCAAAAACAATATTGGACGTCCCAAAACCGAACCAAACATTCCAAAACGGAAGCTATTTTTTTCCTCAAAAAGAAGTGTAAACATAACTGGATCATATATACATGTATATGACACGATTGATATGATTCTGCAATACAGAGCTTTAAAATATTCAAGAAAATTTCATGGTAAGTGGTCTTAACATATTGTTGCTTTCTTGCTAATGAGCTAAAATAAATACCCGTGTGGCACGAGCGCGTCTAAGACAACAAAACGAATAAAACATAAACAAATAACAAATATGTGTCATATGTACTGATTAAAAATGCATTCAACGTCTTTACACTAATTATATGTACATATATCTTATTCATTTATTCCTTCATTTTTTAAAAAAGATTTTTAAACTTTAAAATAATTAAAATTGCATTAAATTGTAATTAAATCGTTTGTATTAACAGATTGGTTGCATCTTTTCACATAGTAAAAATTCCTACGTTAAAGGTACAATTTGAATATGTGCATTTCGAAAAATAACAAAAGTAAAAGCAAATATTTTTTTCGAAAGTATTTTTCAGTTTATGTTTTGTATGTTAAGAGAAGCATACACTACTGAAAAGTTTAATCTCTGCCTAGAGCACTGGTTACACCACTCGACATTTCAACTCGATTCGCTGCACGTTTGATTGGATTGAAACTTAATAATCTTAAAAAGATCGTGAACGCGAACAGACGTGGATTGTCCGCGTTAGATGAACTGTAAATAAGTCTAGCATTGTTATCTGTCTCTTGCCAATGTTCAAACACGCCCCCTACCGGCGAATTATTTCTCCCATGTTAACCTTTTCTCTTTATCGATCAAAGACATTTTCTGAGCACGAAATTATGCCCTAACTCATGATGTCAAATGATAATTGATAATTTTTTAAATGCAAAATAATAATAATAATAATAATAATAATAATAATAATAATTATTATTATTATAATTATTATTATAATTACTATTATAATTGTTATTATTATTTTGTTTTATTATTATTATTATTATTATTATTATTATTATTATTATACTAACAATTCATGTAATAATAATGAAATAAAACAAATCAAGACTTGTGTATCAATAAACTGCCTTTTTATGTAAAATAATAAACATGAACAAGGCCGTCGTCGATGGTCCGGCCGGTCCGGCCTTGGCCGGACCAATATTTTGGCCAAAAATGAGTAAAAAAAAAACAAAAACAAAAAAACACGCATCGCTGATAAGCAATTTCACACTTATGCAATGCGCGGTAATATACAAACTTGACCTGAAGAAACAACTGGATAGTCCGATACTGTTAATTGTTAATTGTATATGTAGGAGTCCTACGAAGTCAAGTGTTAAGTTATCTTAATTGGCATTAATTGACATCGACGTGGCTTCGGACAGTATATATATATATATTATATGTTTATTTAAACTATAACATCACAATTCTCAAAAAATTACTTCAGTTCATATACAAGTATCTTAATATGAATAGCTAAAAAAATTAAGATAGCAAACTATCATTATGTGTGACACAATTCCATCGGAACCAAATCAACCAATATCATTTTCGTTTCCAAAACGAACATAAATTTGTGAGTACATTTTTTCATCAATGTTATATATATTATGATATAGCAAAAAAAAAACAGTGCATGAGATTTGCAATATGCATTATGAAAATCTTAAACTAGTATGCCTGAATTCTCCGAGAACTTGATAACATTTTATTGATTGTATACGGCAACCGTGTTCTGGCCTGCAATCGATCTTGCCATGGCTTGTGTTAAAGAGAGATTTGACCAACCGGGATATCCCGTATTTCAGAACGTGGAGGATTTACGTACTATGGTCGCACAACCTTTGAAGACCGAGTACACTAGAGAAACTTGGTTTTGTTTGAAATTCCTATGGTAACGACATTAACCGAGACATCTTAGAGGTGCAGCTAAGGCCTTACCTGTTACGTTTCACATTTTGACAAATCAGAAAATAGTACTGTTACTCTACCTGACGTTTTGAAATTTGTGTCAGAACAGTCAATGCTAAAACGAGCACTGTTCTCTGAGGTCGTTGTGTTGTTTAAGATTTTGTTAGAAATGCCTGCTACTAATGCTACAAGTGAAATGACATTCTTGGCGCTCAGAAGAAGAAAGACATACCTGAGATCGACAATGTCTCAAGTACGTTTGAACAATCTAATGGTGTTACATATTCATTAAGTACAGGACAGATTCACTTAACTAACGTGACTTATTGCCAATGAGTTCATTACCACCAGAGAACGATGGCGATGTGTTTTTGGAAAATTTACATAAAATGAAACTCTGTGTTGTGTAAGATTATTGTGAACAAAATACAAGTTACTGCTAAACAGAAAGTGGTTATTAGTGACTCGTAATGTACTATTCTTCCATCATGTCATCGATTGATATTTAAGCCTATACCATTGTGTGATTTATGTTAAACAATAATCCACGTAGCTGTACTATTTCTTGTATTTGTTTATCTATAATTATCAGATAAAAATGCATCTAAAGAATTATAACATCAGTTATTGTTTATTTTTCATTTGCCAAATATCAATTACATGTACTGTATTCATTTTTATGTACACCTGTCCGTCCGTTATGCGAACCTTAAATTTCACCCTTAAAACTTACGGCGCACTTAAAAATGTAAAAAATCGTTGACATATATTACTATAACATGTACTAGCGGCAGGCTGTAAACTGTGCCAAATATACGGGAAAACGCCCCTGAGAGCGTCCTAGAATAAAAAAATTTCCGGGGGAGCATGCCCCCGTACCCCCCTAGATTCGGGCTCAAACCAACAAAGTTGGCCGCACCAATCACAAAATCGTGACGACGGGCCTGATGAAACAGATTACTTTTTTAAGAATGCCCTAATATTATCAAAACTGGAAACCATTTATATCATTCTGTTGAAAAGCTATATTATAGGCAATGGAAATCTTCTATATTTTATATACTAACTTTTAACAAAAATGTAAACTTGATTGAGCAGTCATCTTCAAAGAGTTTTATATAATTTGATAAACTATTACTGTAAGATAAACCTAAAAATATCGTATGGATATTGTAATAACAATGAAGAGAAAATGTTACACGGATGAAAGAGAATTTTATAAAATATTATTACACAATCTTTTTAACTGAAGTATTTATGAGATAAGAGCAAGTTGTGAGACTGGCCGGGAGTGACGGACTACATACTGGCTGTCCTGAAAGCATTCAATGAGGCATTAAACCGTCCTCTCTCCGCCATCCTTCAAGGACGTATTGTTAAAAAGATCTGCCATTTGTACTCCCGCTGTCCGAAATAAATGGTATTTAAATACGGTTGTATTAACACAGTACCTGGCTTTTGTCGCATGGCGTGCGGTCCTTTTATTAAGGTCTGTTTTACATAGGTGAATGAGAAAAGATATTTTCACGTGATAGTTTTGCTCAAAATTGTAGCCATGTAAAAAAATCATGAAAAAAAAATCTCGCTTTCTCCTTGAATGTCCGCGCGTTCATGATTGTACATCAGGCGTATCAATCCGTTCAGATTTGCTAAATAAGTCTATATGATAAACAGCATGCACAATATCACTTATTACTGACCAAAGTCACATCTTAATATCATTAAATTAAAATGCATATATCTAACCCCCCCCCCCCCACCACAAAACATGTATTTCATGGCTTACGGTATTAACGTGATACAGAGGTCACACGTGTTTGTTGTTGTTGTCTTCTACTTTATTTAAATGGTAGTTTTACCTTGTCTACCTGACACCATTATACTCCGAGCAACGCATGTCACATGAATACTTAATAAAACTAAAATTAATAAAACTAAAAGAAAATAAGCTAATCACCAACAACAATAATGAACGCAAACATGTCCTAGGAAAATTATATAGTACATTAAAAGCTTGCATAATGTATTGAACAAACTCTAATTAGGCATACACTATGTGAACTTTTTATTTAGGTGCAACCTGCAGATAAATGTGATTATGATTGCGGAAATGATAAAAAAACGCTCATATATGCTTACCATTTTTTTTTATAAGTTAATGCTTTACATTAGAGTTAATATTATCATTTTCATACGTAAAAATAGTGAAAAAATAAGTAGTCAACAATACCAACGTTCTTCAGGGTACATAAATAAGAGGTTTATACACGACAGATTGTCTATTTTGATAATTCTATCGTTGATACCTTATGTGTAGCGCTATACAAACTTACATAGTCCACTACATCTACTGTAGAAAAATTGTCATATTTCTTTTCTTTATTTTTTTTTATTTAGAAACATTTGTGGTTGTTTCAGGATAATGGTATATTTACGTAGAAAATAGAATTTTTCGACAAGATGTGCGCCGGCAAAAGAGAGGATGCGGCCGTATTAAAAATAAAGGGTAGAGCCATAACACTGAATTACAGAAACAATCTGTTTTTAAATTGTGTTAAATCATAATTATAAATTATTGCATGCATATATTTTAACATTATCTTGATTTAAACGATTCGCACTCCATGTTTTCGTACCTTTTGAAATTTTCGGTCGACCTATAGTCTTTTCACATCTTTACGTTGTTGAAGTAATATTTAATGGTGTGTGGAATTGTTGTTGCTGGGTTTTTTTTAAATTAAACTTATGTAAAAGTTATCTATTTTAGAATCGTCGTTATCAACCATATATTTGCTTTATTATTAACATTTACAGCAGATAGATTAACTGTTAAAATATAGTCTCTGTTTTGTTGGTATTATTGCTGAGTTGAGAACGTACTTACACCTTATTATCAGCTTTACTATAAACAACAAGATAGTAATGTCAAAGGATCATCAGGAAGTCCATATTGATAAGAAATCAATGATTAGTCTTTAAAATATGCATTAAATGACTTACCCATCGTTCTGTATCCATTATCTGGAGCAGCTATTTTTCTTTTCCGAGGTCTTCCCTTTTGTGTTCTTTTTGTTTCTGGTGGAAAATATGGAATGTTTTCAATCCCGGGTCCCCCCATCATCCCCGGGCTAGCAGATGGCTGTAACCCCTGTCCTTGGGGCGCACCCTGCATCATATTCTCATAGTCTTCACGACAATATATCATATTGTCCCGCATACCGAAATAATCTCCAGGCATTAAAGTCTTATTGCACAAAAAACACGTGAAACATGTCACGTGATACACGAAGTCTCGTGCACGCATCACCATCTCGTTTGCAGCTATACCATGTCGACACTTTGCACAGCATTTTATTGAAAAACGTCTGGAAAAACATTAAAAAGGAACTCTAACTCATAATTCTATTTATCTTATAATGATTTAAATATCGATATTTTCAGAAATATTATTCTTTTATTGTAGTGTTGACAAAAAGTTTATTACTTCTAAAAGAAAATGTCTCTGTCCCTATATTTTACATTATTTATGACACATATAAAACATTGCGCTTATATACATATATTAAGTGAAAGTATATAAACGTTTAATACTTTGTTTCATTCTTTTCTTTATTAAAAAAGAAAATGAATAAGATTGTAAAAGAGACAGAATCCATTGTGTCAAGAGAGTAACTGTCATGCATGTAATTTTGGACATTGGGCAGAAAGTCCGCATTTATCAAACTCAAGAACTCCTACAGATTTTAGTTACATCACTTCAACGAAAACTTATCGAGAGATCCAATTTTGCATAATTGAATATTTTACACATCATAGAGGCTATTTAGTATCAATTTTCGAGAGCAAATTAGATGTTTGTCAAAAGCTGACCGGGCTAATTGTAGCCCTAGTGTGGCAGGGATAATGTTCGCAAGACTGGTGCCGCAGAAAAGAAAGGATAACCGTATTACAAACTTATTTTCAACTTTAGTCCGAATACAGTACTGAAAAAAACAACAACATATTACCAGGGAAAAAGTTACATTTATTTAATTTTCGATTGTATGCCTCATAGTCTATTGACCATCATTGAAAACTCATTACATTACAATTCATTTCTGTGTTTACTTTTTCATAAATATAAACATAAAATCAAAGTACAACACTTATATGAAATAGAAACCGTTTAAACAAATTTAACGATAAAAAAAAATAAAAACGATAAAAAAGGTTTTAAACTAACATAGCGTTTGATAGTTTTAAATTTAAAGTTTTACCAGTCCAACATATGAACAGAATTTGAAAAAAAAAATACTTATTAAGTTATTGCGATAATTTTGCCTATATTTTACATTATTTATGACACATATAAAACATTGCGCTTATATACATATATTAAGTGAAAGTATATAAACGTTTAATACTTTGTTTCATTCTTTTCTTTATTAAAAAAGAAAATGAATAAGATTGTAAAAGAGACAGAATCCATTGTGTCAAGAGAGTAACTGTCATGCATGTAATTTTGGACATTGGGCAGAAAGTCCGCATTTATCAAACTCAAGAACTCCTACAGATTTTAGTTACATCACTTCAACGAAAACTTATCGAGAGATCCAATTTTGCATAATTGAATATTTTACACATCATAGAGGCTATTTAGTATCAATTTTCGAGAGCAAATTAGATGTTTGTCAAAAGCTGACCGGGCTAATTGTAGCCCTAGTGTGGCAGGGATAATGTTCGCAAGACTGGTGCCGCAGAAAAAGAAAGGATAACCGTATTACAAACTTATTTTCAACTTTCCGAATGACAGTCCGAAAAAATACAGTAGCTGCCAACTTTTCATGGCAAACATTGACCATATTATTTACATTTTCATTGGTGTATTTTTGCTGAATATAAATATAAATTCATGTACAATCATTTATTGAAAGAGCAACACAGTATTAATTTCCAAATTATCGATATACTTAACAATAAAAAAAATGTTTTAAACTAACATTGTGTTTGATAGTTTTAAATTTAAAAGTTTTACCAGTCCAACATACAGACAGAATTTGAAAAAAAATTACTTCAAATTTATTGCGATAATTTTGCTTTATGTTATGATAAGATATAAATACAACTATGGTAAACAGGAAAAGCATTAATAGTTTAGCCATGATTATTGAATGTGAACTATCCAAATAACTCTATTAATCATGCTATATGTATTACAAAAGATATGAGAATATATGAACGACTATAGTTCAGTATCCAAGTATTTGTAGCTAACACAATTTATGCTATGTAAGGACATTCATAAAAGCTATTTTTAAAATAATATTATTAAAAGTGATTTTTGTTCAATTATTTACCTATAGTAGTCTTCTTTACAATAAACATTTCCTTCTCGCACAAAGCACGTGAGTTCATTATCAAGATGTAGTTTACAGTCGTAACACTGTAGACATTGCACGTGCCAATGTTTGTCGGCTGCCATGAGGAAATATCTATCATCGATTCTACAACCACACCCTGCACAATATCGAAACTCCCCTGACCCGTGCATATCCGGCATTGCCTGAAATATTTAAGCGTGATTACAGTATTTGATTAAAAATAACTATTAAAAAAAACTATTAAAAAGCAAACATAAACCCTAGCACCGGCTACAAATAAAGTGTAAACAAGAAGTTACATGTCGCAGGTATGTACATATAAGACTGGATTGGAAATTCAAAAAGTCTATTTATTAAAAATATATATATTTTGTTATATTTACTATAAGAGTATTCAAAACATTTTAGAACGAAAGGATAACACAAATTGATTCAGATACTTTTTACAAAGAAAGCGATACATGTGTTTAGCAGAGTGGTGAAGTTTAAGTGTTCCTTAAAAAATCACTCTTAAACTTTTAGTGCTTCCTTTAACTTTAATGGTTTTAACAATTACACATTTGTTTTCAGATTGTGGGGAAAACCTAATTTTTATTGTTTGTATTGTAAGAAAGTTGAATTTTTTTTAATATATATTGACATGTTTAAGTTAAAGTTAAGAAGCATTAGGAGTATGCACTCAAAATATTGACTCTTCAAACAATCCGTTAAATAAACTCGCTGCATTCATCACGGTGACGGCTATTTTCATAGTTGTATAAGATATAACAACAACAACACTTGCAGTATTTGATCAAAGTTATTTGTTAAGTAGAAAAATAAAGAACAGACTTGTATAGAGACCTTTCAACTGTCATTTACGTGTGTTACTGATAGTGAAAAAAATGTCTCCCATCAACACGTAACATTTCTTTTGAATAAAATATACATGTATTTGTTGTTACTGATTGTTCCGAAACATCCAAAAGAAGATCCAAATATAATAAAAAGAATGATGCGAAATCTGGTGTAAAAAACGCAACAAAAATCTGCTAAATGCACCCAAAATGTTTAGATCACCTGCAAATCGTGTTTTTGAATATGTCTGAAAAGGAACCAAAAATGAGATATGTAAATAAGAGGTATCAATGCACGTGTATTTATCTACTCGTGCATTTATTTATAACATCATAAACATGAACAAACTTTATCAAACGGAAAATAAATAATACATGTAGCAGAAGTCTTATTATATCTTCCATGATATATATTTGTAGGAACAATACATAAAACACGGTTTAAAGTGAGAGGTAAAACCAGTGATACACATTCGTTCACGGTCGTCAATACTTAGAAGAATCACTTACATTAAAATTTATAACCGGATGTGCAAATTATTATTAGCAATTTTAGAAGAACATGTATTAATATGTAGCAAAAAAACATGATGGATGACAATGTGATATATAGATAACACGGAATGATGTAACATTATGATGCCGGTGGGAAAATTCAACCCCCGTAGATACACGATCTCAGTCCGGAGGTAACAAGTGCGTTTATAGATTGTAAAGTCTCTGTGGCATTTCTACATGAAACACAAGACATATCTAAGAATTTTAAATGATAAAACACACTATGGTTTCTAAACAGTAATACTATATACACGAAATGTTTTTATCTGCTACCGTGATGCTCGAACTGAATGACTTGTTATTCTCAATTTAAACGAGTCTTTCGTTTTTTTCTTCTTCTCTTTTATAGAAATAGTTATAAGAATGCAAATAAAAAGAATTTACATTGTTGTTCTTTTTCACACCACTCTATTTTCTCAAATTAATCTCTAAACTTTCGATATAAGAATATAAGACATACCTCATTTAGGTATTCCATATCGTGGTCGGTTCGATATCGATCATCGTACCTTGTATCGTCATACCTCCGATCACCTTCTAGTGGATTCATCGTCTCCACCATTATGTTCTATTAGCACTAATTTTGTTGTTAGATATCATATATAAATCCGTGATGTCGTAGATTAATACACGTAGATAAGTCTCATTTTTGTAATATATTATTAAAGAAGACTACACATATTTTGAGATTTGCCACATCACGTTGCCTTCAATGGTTTTTGTACGTAAAATATAAATAATGATAGTAACATGTATCTACAATGTCAGTGATCATATGAACACCGTGCACCCGATACCGTATATCAGTATATATACACACGAGACGCTCTAATATTTACCAGAATCGTTCAGGTGACACAATTATCATTATATTGTCTACAATATAATATCGTACGTCGGTTGTTAAATTTTTTTTTAACCTCAAGCTTTAATATTATCGTCTTCTACTAAACACTTAGCGATTTTGCTACAAATAGGACAGTATCAAAATCCAAACAGTAAAGAAGAAAAACACTTGAAAATACACTAAAAATGTTGGTCAACTTTTGATTTTAATCCGTATTTGTTTATCCGTACAATGACAACTATTAAAGAAGATCAGAATATTTATCGTGCTGATAGGTTTATTTGTTAAACAGCTCAGCTTTTCTAACTACCAGCATGAATCACAGAGGAATTATTTGCTAACCGTGGGAGTGGGCGGAGTAAAAACGAATTAGTATGCATGGGGAGCTGAAAGGGCATGGCCATAGACGTAAACGAGCAAATTCTGTAAGAAGGCGGTTATATTGATTTACCCGTACCAGAAAAGCAAGGAAAGTCGATGTGCTAGAAGCAAGCCTCTTGCTATAGAAATTCTCTGTATGCTAGCGTTTAGATTGGTCGGTTAACGTCGTAGATAAATTCCAGTGGCGTGTGCGTTTTTATTCTTTTACCCAGGTCTCAAAGACCCTGTTTTACCATACGTACTCTTCCAGCGAAGTTTTTTGTTACAGCACAAACGTGCGAATTTTATTCCAGTTTTTTTTTCTTTTAAAGAGATAGAAATATAGAAATTAGAATTTGATCTGACTCGACATGTATGATTTAAAACTAAAATGTATCAAAGTGTTCATTCCTCAGTCCTGGAATAATGTTTTAGAATGTTTTAAAACAGATGTATGTAACTTTATACATACTTGTTGACAGAACTTATCGGTATTTTACTCTGGTCAAAACCCAACCAAACCTACTTCACACAGAGGAGGCAAACATGTCTATAATTTTTGTTCTTCCATAGCCCTCGGTGTACATACGGGCTTCTTTGAGCTTATACATGTAGTCTTAATTTTTACTGACTTGACAGGTTTTTGGACGTTATAAATATTATGAAATTCTAGGTATATTCTCTGAATCTTAAATTACATACACAGCGTGATTATATATTTAACCACGGGTATTTTACTGGATTGAATTGCATACTATTCTACTACTTAACCCTTGATTATCTAACGTCCAGTCGACTAGAAATATTATAAGAAACATTGCGTTATTGTTTGCAAAAACGAAGAAAAAATGTCGAAGTACCGCCTTTGATAGATGCATTTTCATTACTTTATTGAATAAGTTTATTAATCAGCCTATTTTCTTTTAAATTCACATTTGATATTATCAAACGATGTTAACTCTTACCAATTTACAAAGTTAATAATTATAACATGTGTATTTGCGTCATGTTTTATTGTTAATATGGAATGTGTAATGTGTAATGCATATTGATTAAAACTTGATTAAAAAATTGAAATCTTTGGACTTAAAATCGGGGATTTTCAAAGTGTTTCTGATTCAAGAATTTCGGAAATTCCCCATACGTTAAGGAATGCATTGTTTACGCACATGTGAAGTAAACTTCGCGTGTTTTTTTGTGCTTCTGCTCAGCACGCTGACGTGTTAGTTCTTTTTTTTTCTATTTTCCTTTCTTCAACAGAAACTTGTTTCTTTGCTTCTCTAACTTTTAAAATAAAACTCGAACCATACGCCAGCGGAGGAAGTGATTCCCAGGTGTTTTCCGACTTCAAAGCATCATAAAATAAGGAAATTTCTGTATATATTGTATCGAGGGAGCAGGTTTTTGTAATCATTCTGTTTTCAAAATAAACATTCGATCACAACACCAATATTTACATTGGACAAGTTAAAAGTTTGCACGCGCTTTACAAGTTTTGTTTTTCTTCTCGTGGCTGCATACTGAAACTCGTCTGCGACCATGCATGTTGTTGATATAACGGAAATCAAAGATTTGTTTCAATGTGTAGATACTGTTTGCATGTGACGAGCAAATTTAACACCTACAATTCTGTTCCAAAAATATTTAAGAAATTCTTATTTAAATTATCTTCTTACAAAATACATCAATCTTTGTTTTAGCTGAAGGCGTGATTTATTTCATGGAAAAATATAAATTTTGTGTTTTGTACGTAATTATACACAAACTTTCTCAGAGTGTCGGCATCTTTGCAGACAAATGAAATGTATTGATATATTTTGAGAACTACGGGCTATATATCATCTTCAAGAGAAATTCAGCTTTTCTTTTTCTGCTTTAACGATGCCACTTTGGTCACAAACTGGCGCGTGCGGCCTTGTGCGCATGTGCGCACAATTCATTATTTCCGACTTGTGCGGAAAAATGAAATGGTCGCGGAGAAATCTTACAAATTACAAATCATTGTTAGAGTGTGTTTAAATCTTATTTTCCAGTAATTAAGGGAAGGATTTCTGATTAATGACTCTTTAACTGTCATTCGACACGCGTTCAAGTTTTATAATGAGAAGATGACTAGATGTTCTAAATAAAGACATTTTACATCGCCGAAACAAAATTAATGGAAACAATGTTATACATGTATAGATTATATATATTATATATTTGACAAAAATTTTAAAAGTTTTTACATGTAATGTCTAAGACGATATGAAATAAACTGACAACTTATAGATATCATCATAGCAAGCGACAATATGTGTTTGAAATGATAAACACCAGTTATCAAAAAAAAAAAGTTTGTATAAAGCAAAAATGTTACAGTGAACGTGAACTTGATAAAAGTAACAGGAATAAATATAAACAACTGATCCATAACGACTTCAAAATTCTAGATATATTGTTAGTTTTTTATAAAACTTATACATTAGTAAAATATAATTATGATTAGTGAATATATAACGAAATATAAATAAAAAATAACTTCAAGGGTATTTGAACAACAGCATATTTTCTCATATAGTGGTTGTCAGATGATAACGGTTAAACGATTATTATTTCGTAGCCTTGACATACTAAGGTACTTCATGACATAAATTCCACTTAATTTCTTCGAAATGTGGATCTAAAAAATTACAAACCTCGCCAATTCGTCTGGCCACGAGATAATATAAGTTATATCATTAAGAAAGAAACCCTCAAGTCTGATCAAAAGAAAATAAGTAGATCTGAACTTTAGTCATATTGAAAACTCGCTAACTCGTGATAACGAAGAAAAACCCACTCGTGGTCACGAGATAATTTTTACCCTCTGTGCTTCCGATGGATCCTGTTCAAGATCAAAGTTCATTAATTTCGTTGTTAACTTTCTTATAGTGAAACTTCAAATTTAGGATAAAGTTGAATCGGAGACAAGGTCAGATTAGGTTAATAATAACTTTTACATATATTCATTTCAGTAAAAGATAAAAAGATAGCCATTCAGTAAATTGAAGTCAAATTACTCTGAATCTTCTTATATCAAATAGTGATATATTGATACAAGCATGTAAGCTCCTGAATAAAAAACCCACCGACGTAAGGTTACACATTCGTTTTACATACATTTTAAATAACTGTTCGTGAGCTAGGACAACAAGGAAATAATAATAATAATTGCCTTAATTATGTCTGCAATTCAGAAGAAATTATGTTGGTAGATTGAACACCATCAGTTTAAATTGACATTTTGTAGTGAGATATCGGACAAACTGATCGTTACCGCAGTGTCGTTTGCAAATCATGTTGTCAATTGTGATGAAAAAACTTTAATTAATATCCTGATGTTTCCTTTAAGTTAAAGAAAATTCATGAATACAAATACTTCGTGGAAAATTTCTGCATACTAACGGTTATTTCATTCATTCATTCATTCATTCATTCATTCATTCATTCATTCATTCATTCATTCATTCATTCATTCATTCATTTTATTATATATATTGTTATTACTTTTTTTATTAAAGTCTATAAAAAAGTTTTTAAAACACATATTATATACTTTGACAGTACGAGTATTGGTTATTGTATGGACATAAATAATGCTCTTTGCTATTTGTCTATAGTATAAACAATGGAAAATTATATCTTTAATTGTATTAAGCATAAAATGTATGAACCGCACATAAAAACATTAATATGTAATCAAACACAATAGCAAAAGTTAATATATAAATATTAAATCATTGTCGCTAGAATGGTAAAAAATTGAGCCTGGGTACGTTTGGAGAAGAGTAAAATAGTACGTTCGAAATGATAGTCTATAATTCCTATTTAATTACAATTCATGAATATTCTAATACATCTTTCAAAGCTTAGTACACTTAGTACGCTCACTATAAACGATTTAAATCTAAAAGCCTAAGTAAGACCACCGCATAAGAAATGCTGAAAAATACGATTATATATACGTATGTATGTGGTAATAATCTGAACAAGTACAAGTTTGACTTACTGGATACTTTCACATGAGTCCATCACAGTGACTTTGTGCCTCGGAGAATTTAAATCCAACTTCATGTTACAGGTAAGTCTCGTTTAATTTACCAATGGACGTACAACGTAGTCCTATCAAGGAAGAAAGCAAAACTAGATCATATATGGTTCAATTGTGTTTTTTTTTCTTAAAACATATAAAACTGGTTAACTTCACCCATTTATTTTAAGTTAAAATATTTCAACAAAATCGAGAGTGATAATGATGAAGATGATAATAATAATGATGAAGATTATAATTCTAATGATGATTCTAATGATGATAAAATTGATCATCAGTATTATGATAGTGGAGGTAAGGATTATGGTGGTGGTGATAGTAAGATAATAATGGTGATGATAGTGGTGGTGTAAATGATAGTGGTGGTAGTAATGTTGATATTGGTGGTGATAATTATGATGGTAGTGGTGGTGAAATGGTGGTAGCGGTGACGCTGGTAATGTTGATAGTGGTGGTGATGATAATGATGGGAGTGGTGATGATGATGATGATGATAGTGGTGGTGGTGATAATGATGATATTGTTGGCGCTGGGAATGTTGATAGTGGTGGTGGTGATAGTGATGATAGTGGTTGTGTTGATAATGATGGGAGTGGTGGTGGTGATAATGTTGATAGTTGTGATGGTGATAGTGATGATAATGATGGTAGTGGTGGCGCTTGTAATTTGATAGTGGTGAAAGTGATAATAATGATAGTGGTGGCGCTGGTGATGTTGATAGTGGTGGTGGTGATAGTGATGATAATGATGGTAGTTGTAGCGCTGGTGATGTTGATAGTGGTGGTGCTGATAGTGATGGTAGTGGTAGTGCTGATGATGTTGATAGTGGTGGTGGTGATAGTGATGATAGTGGTGGCGCTGGTCATGTTGATAGTGGTGGTGATGATAATGATGGTAGTGGTGGCGCTGGTCATGTTGTTAGTGGTAGTGGTGATAATGATGGTAGTGGTAGCGCTGGTCATGTTGTTAGTGGTAGTGGTGATAATGATGGTAGTGGTGGCGCTGGTGATGTTGATAGTGGTGGTGATGATAATGATGGTAGTGGTGGCGCTTGTAATGTTGATAGTGGTGGTGGTGATAGTGATGGTAGTGGTGGCGCTGGTCATGTTGATAGTGGTGGTGGTGATAGTGATGATAGTGGTGGCGCTGGTGATGTTGTTAGTGGTGTTGGTGATAGTGATGGTAGTGGTGGCGCTGGTCATGTTGTAAGTGGTGAAGGTGATAATGATGATAGTGGTGGCGCTAGTGATGTTGATAGTGGTGGTGGTGATAATGATGGTAGTGGTAGCGCTAGTCATGTTGTTAGTGGTAGTGGTGATAATGATGGAAGTGGTAGCGCTGGTGATGTTAATAGTGGGTGGAAGGTGATAATGATGGTAATGGTGGCGCTGGTCATGTTGTAAGTGGTGGTGGTGATAGTGATGGAAGTGGTAGCGCTGGTGATGTTGATAGTGGTGAAGGTGATAATGATGATAGTGTTGGCGCTAGTGATGTTGATAGTGGTGGTGGTGATAATGATGGTAGTGGTAGCGCTGGTCATGTTATTAGTGATGAATGTGATAATGAAGATAGTGGTGGCGCTAGTGATGTTGATAATGGTGGTGGTGATAATGATGGTAGTGGTAGCGCTGGTCATGTTGTTAGTGGTAGTGGTGATAATGATGGAAGTGGTAGCGCTGGTGATGTTGTATAGTGGTGAAGGTGATAATGATGGTAATGGTGGCCATGGTCATGTTGTAAGTGGTGGTGGTGATAGTGATGGAAGTGGTAGCGCTGGTGATGTTGTTAGTGGTGAAGGTGATAATGATGGTAATGGTGGCGCTGGTGATGTTGATAGTGGTGAAGGTGATAATGATGGTAGTGGTGGCGCTGGTCATGTTGTAAGTGGTGGTGGTGATGGTGATGATAGTGTTGGCGCTGGTGATGTTGATAGTGGTGGTGGTGATAGTGATGGTAGTGGTAGCGCTGGTGATGTTGATAGTGGTGGTGGTGGTAATGATGGTAGTGGTAGCGCTAGTTGTGTTGATAGTGGTGTTGGTGATAGTGATGATAGTGTTGGCGCTGGTGATGTTGATAGTGGTGTTGGTGATAGTGATGATAGTGCTGGCGCTGGTGATGTTGATAGTGGTGTTGGTGATAGTGATGGTAGTGGTGGGGCTGGTATTATGTTGAAAGTGTTGATAATGTTTACACCTTATATGAATAGAATAACATTTAATATATTTAAAGATGGCCTGCAAATTATTTTCATTACCAGAAAAGTAAACATAGCAAGCGCAATTCAATATGAATTCAATAACAACAGCTTGTTGTTTTTTTTATCCGACATCTTGGATGTTTTTGCCAAGCGTTGTAGACAGTGTTAATTGTTAACATATAAAATCACGAATCTTTATAAACACAATAATAAACGGTGTGTTGGAATATACCGACTAAATCTCGTATTACAATTATGCAAGTTGTCAACCTTGTTTTGGCATCTTCAGAAAAAAAATAATTTTATGTCCCCGTTTACCGGCATAGAAAAAATGTTTTATTTTTCACAACACTACCCCAAAAGAAGCGTCAGTTTATGTAACTTTGAGCGATGGGTCAAATTTCTACCTTTGGTGATTTTTTAGCCGTGATGCCGTAAAAGATAAAAGTAGAAATATTTACGCTATTCTTTTTTACTATTTTCAAGACTTCTAGGCCTTATTTGATATCAGAGATTGATAATCATTGATGATCTTAAACTGTTGCCGATCGCCAGACTTCCCTCTAAGATAAAGGACATCGAACGGTCTCAATGTAAGAGTTTTTTTTTTAATTTCTGAGGCTAATGTAGACTTTTTTACCTGGTCGTCTAAAATCAGTTTGACTTCCTGTAAAATTTACAGAGAAGGACTGAATATAAAAATTTTCATTTCTCATTTTAGAAATTACAAACTAAGATCTGGGAATCTCAATAGCTATTCTAAAATAAAATGTAAAGGATAGATTAGTAGTTCTTGTCATTCTGAAGCAAAATTGTAAGGATAGTTCTATAAAAATGTAAAGGATAGTACTTGCGATTATGAAATAAAATGCAAATTATGGTTTTAAAATAAAATGCACAGGATAGTTCTTTAACATTTTCGTTTGCTGAGATATTTAAGTAAAGTTCTGTTTACCCATACTTCCTTCCACAAAATAATTTCTCATTACATTTTCTAGTGAAATTAATTTACATAACTTACTAGTTTATTCTATACAAGAACATACTGAGTTATAAATTCTGTCCAAAATAACGAGACCGCCAATAAATTCCAAGATGCTGTAAGTTTACTCATGTACATGAATATATGGAAAAATGACATTCAGTACATTGAAAGTACAAATAAACTTAAATGAAATCAATTGTTCTCCATGTATGTGGAGTTAACATTTATTTTCATACCCCCAAACTTTCACACTTTACATAATTAATGTGGTTGGTGGGTTATAAAACTTCGGCCGATTATCCTTTTTTAAAGATACATTGTACTTTTTGTTTCAAGATAAAAGGCGGTTATGTGACTATTAATAAAAAATCTACTGCCTGAATTTTCTAAAAACCATCATAATTCACTTTTGCCCATGTATATATAACTAAAATACCACGTTCGGACGGAGGGGCAGAATCAGTAAATGAAAGAAAAAATAAACGAACTGAATAAAATGTTTGAAGATGAGGGGAAATTTGTCATACTGTAAATATAACTACAGGATTCCAGCGTGGATTTGCTGTAGTTATACCCTAGAGACTGGCAAGTTGGAAACTTTAATACTCTATGATGCCAATTAGTGTGGCTTAAGCAGACGGTCAGCATATAAATGTACCGTTATATTCTCCTTTCATTGCCGGAGAATTTATTTACAAAATAAAACTGTAAATCATCATTAGGGTACGGACTAATTCCGCACACTCCCGCCAATTATCGCCGCCTTATCGTAACGTTATCGTCACTTTTATCATGCACGATCAACCCATAACAATAATACCCATGAAAATAATTTCTCACTGAAACAATTTACCTTTTTGTCGGCTTTACTTTCCATTGCTAACTGTTCGAAGTAGCGCGTGTCTGCGATACACAGTTGCTTTCAATTCTGCTTCTCACATTTTACACATATTACGTACTCCTAATAGACAAGCAGTGTTTGATAAATAACGGTGTTATTACTTTACTTACACATTATCTTTTATGGACTAGTGACGTTAAATAAATTTGCGAACGACCGCTAAAATTCAATGTTAAAGAGATTTAATCGAATATTCTTTTGTTGCTAAAACAATAAGGACAACAACGAATATGACAAAAATACAATCACTTGAGAGAATATAATAATCAGAATGTGATCGAGTCCTTATAAATGCTTAACATTCTATTAGACGCTTTTCATAACTTTAATAGAATTTCCAACTGCGCAACAAACACGAATAAGGTGGTTTTGTATTACGTACTCTAATGCTATGTTCTCACCGCCGATCAGATCAACTCGATCGACCCGATCACATTAATTCCCCGATGATACCCGACCAAGCTGGATTAAATGCACATTCATGACTCCTACACGACCTCAAGTCGACCCGACAACTCACCAACATCCCGACTTCTTCTCGAACACCCAGACCTATACGCGAGTCATACACGATCTCAACTAGACTAACTGGCCTGGACCTCTGCTCGATCGTTGCCAGATTTCCACCCGACCAGATCGTAATGATCGTTATCGAGTCGTGAATAGAAGTCAAGATGATCGTGAACAGATCGGGTAAGAGATGTATACCTGACCAAACTAGATCGTTACACGATTTATTCTCGATCAACTAGGTCTTCTATTTGATCACTATACGATCGCTTCTCGACCGCTTATCTACTCGATCGCTACTCGAATTTTTTTGACATGTCAAAAAAATTCGGGTAGGAAGCCCGAGCCATGCTGACCAAGGTAGACCACTCCGACCACCCCGATCACGCATGCAGGCCGACCTAGACCGGTACCCGATCGCTTGATCGTGCTTGATCGAGTTGATCTGATCGGCGGTGAGAACACGGCATAAGTTATGTTTCATTCTTTCAAGGACTTTGCTTACGCTTCATAAAAAGGTTTAAAATAGAATTAACTTTTGCTTTGTTTTGTTTTGTTTTGTTATACTTCAGTATCATCCATGTATTAAATACATCTACATGAAATGCATCCGTCATTGCCGACGAAAACGCCTGAATATCCGCCGGGACATGACTTCTGGCAATCTATATCCTGGCATGCCACTGTTGTCGTCATCATAACTGGTGTTGTTGTTTTAGTTGTTGGTGATGTAGTAGACAATGTTGTTTCTCTTACCGTCGTCGTCGTTGTTTTCATTGGCGTCGAAGCCGTCGTCGTTTTTATATTACTAGTGGTATGAGTAGTTTTATGGGTAGTTGTTGGAAGCATGTCTGTATAGATAAGACAAGAAATATTACAGTGAATTTGCACACTCATGACTTAGATATGAGCTTTAACAATATTTAAAACCAATGAAATAAGAAATGAAAACTAATTACTAAAACTGAAAAACATTGCGCTTTTTGTATGTACAGGTATAAAATAAATATTAATTACCATATTGACATATAAAATTGTAGGTAAAGGGCCAGAGTCCACACGGTTCGTCCCACCAGTGACCACCGTCCTTGATCTGTAATACCACGCAGTCTTGAGCAAAATGAATCAATTTACTCGGTTCGTCTTTACCCCAATACGTAAATCCATGAAGTCCATCACCTGAAATACACGTATGAACATTAAATAAAACCGAACTAAAAGCTGGAAGTAGGAGGTGACTCGTTGTATGTGAGCTTGTCGACTGAAAACAACATATACCCGAAATTCTAAACAATTTAATGGATAATTTAACATACAGTAAAATTGGTGTAAGGAGGTAGGTCAGTGGAACATTGAGAGCTATTATTTTTGCATCTCAGTTAGTTAAACACATGCTGGAAATTTCATCTGGTATTGGGATGCCAGATGCGTCACGTGCTTTAAAATGACGTCATTTCGGTACATTTTAGAATAAAACTGCATGTCTAAGACGGCTTCATTTCGCCTGTAAATTCATACACTACTGTAACAAAATAGTTACGTATTAAATGACATTAATTTTCCATGAACAAAAAATATTTTGAGGTAAACCATTAAAAATATGGAAGAATATTCAAGAAAATAAAATGTGAAAAGCCCCGTTACTTCGGGACAGATATTCTAATCGGGATGCATCATTTGACATATAATTTACAGTATGTTTGCTATTCCAGCACACTTCACATTAAAGTCAATATTTCAAATGTCTTGCTCTTTAAAAGTACTGACATTGTTTTAGTGTTTTTACATATGTATTTTATGTACTTACAAGGACAAACTGGCAATCGTTAGGGGAAACCTAACCTATTGGGATCAAATATTTCTCTTGAAAATGACTGAAATATTGTCTGTACTGTAGAACAAATAATGGACCCATCTCCTATTATATTCTTAAAGAATTGAAATATAAACTGACCGTTTTCCCAGACATAATGGTTTTCATTGGACCTGTCATTGAGTCCTATCCACAGCCCCTTCGAATCCGGGGAAAACTGTTGCCATTCTACAGCCTTCATCAGAAACTTCTGGGTACCAGAATCGGGAATTGACACTAGAGTACCGCCCCGATGGTGGCAGTAGTCCCTTAAGTAATATAAAACAGATTATAGTAATTGTTAAATTGACTCATGGTGGTGGGTTACATTAATAACCTTGAATATACAGGTACATACACCTTAAGAAATATGTGACCGTTGTATATCATATCAAATCGATCATATTCATTTAAGGTTCAATGGTAAGTAAAACTACATATAATCTTTCCACATTAATTTTAAATTGTCTGCAGTAGCCCTGAACCTAAACGTATTTGACATTAATGTGATATCTGTTTAATATTATGATAATCACATTTACATAAATCCATCAAAATGCAGTATCTGAATATGTAGAAGGAACTCAATTATGTCATTGTCATTATCAGATTAGTACAGAACAAAGAGCTTTACTCAAACATAATGGTTCGTATGCCATTCGTTCTCCATCGTAGTTGTATATATGTGCAAAAGTTGACAATTACTTAACTATAGTATAACAACACTTGTCAACATAAGGTAACTACTTCTACAGTAATGTAAGATGTCCTCCTAATCTAGCACATTATAATCGCTCATAGAAGGCACATGTTTAAATTCCTCAAACGTTTCAACAAGTAACATAATATCATAAATGACAAAAAGGACATCAAGAACGAGGTTAGAAACCTTGCATCACTCCAATACGTTGGATTGCCGACTACAAACTCTATACAATACTGGCCATACGTGAAGAGTCTAGCTGATCGGTGTATAATAGGGGGACATCTGTAAAGGTTGCGGTTGAAATCGTCCAATAGAAACCCTAACCCTACAATCAAACAATTTACAAAGTTATATACTCTTTATTTCCACTTTTCAACAGAAAATTGTTGTTTTTTAACTTTATTTTGACGTCATCACATTTATTACCTATAAGATATTTTTGATAAGAAAAAAAACTGTGATTGAAGTAAAAGTAGCTTTAAATAGCTCGCCGCTATGATGATAAAAGTAATGGTGTCACAATAAAGTTAAAAATAACTATATATATTTTATTTTTTGCGATTCTTTTTAATTAAAGATATTGTACACACATTTAAAAATCTTTAAAATCAACAATAAAAATGTTTCCTCGTTCTACTGAAATACTGTATATCCGTCTTGTTGTTGCAAAACAACAATATTATGAAATAGAATTCGAATTACAAATCAAGTTAGATCTATATTCAATATTGAGCAATAAAGCTTACCAGTGTGTAGCACAAAAATTACTAAAAGTAATTTCATTTTGTGATAGGAAAAACAATAGGTCAACTATGTATCTGTCATACCGTACTTTATTCATGTACACTGTGTAAAATCTTATCTCCTGACATTTAAATACAAGCATACATATCATTATAATTAAGAAGTTTTAAATTTAGAAGTTGTTGATATTACAAATAAATTACCGTTTTGGGTTCGAGTCCCACCAGAACAAAGATGTCCTCTTCTACAGATTGACACTTGGTGGAATCCTGCACATTGGGACACTTGAGGGAATATCCAGCACAGAGTGACGATTGAGGGAAGGTAGATATCGTCTACAAAATGACACTTGAGGGGAGGTAGATATGCTGCACATAGGGACACTTAAAATAAGGAATTCAGCTTGTACATATCGACACTTGAAGGAAGGTAGTCCTGTACATAGGGACACTTGAGGGGTTGTAGTTATTTTGTACTTGGGGACACATGAAGGAAGCAAGTTATCCTGTACATAGTAACATTTGAGGTGAGGCATAGGGACACAAGTATCTTTCAGAGAGGCATACAGCCGCCAATAGTTTTTGGTAAATAAAAATTTGGAAAAAAAAGAACTTCTAATGTCGAAAATGTATACAGGGCCCTACTAACCATACGTTTGGCTAGACCAGGGGCTCTCCGGTAGGGAATCTAGCTCTTTTTGATATTTGTCGATAACGATACTCTTCTTTTGCTTCTTATTTTGCATTATGTCTGTCAATACACTTTACTGTATTTGCCTGACAATTTTTGTACGTTTTGTATTTTTCTATTGCAAGCGTTGTATTATGTTTACATGTTTATGATGTCTTGGCCATATTCTTCACAATGAAATTGTTAAATTGGCCAAAGGCATGATATTATGTCGATTTGCTAAAAGAACCTGAACTGAACTGAACGAATGATCAGTGTTACATAATCAATTATGCTAAAAGCTAAATTCATTGAGATATATAGTTAAGAGTGATGAGGTCTTAAGACCTATTAAATGCAGGTCAATTTAATATTTTTAGAGGGAATTGAAAAAGTAGTGGAAAATATAACGGGGTACTTTAATCAAGGAGGAAAGTTTCAATATCATCATTTTTGTATCTCTGCTGCTGCTGCTTGGTTCCATTCCATAAAAATTCTATTCGATAAACATCCTCGGCTTAAGCATATTATTTCTTTTAATAAAAAAAGTCAGAATTAGATAGGATATTGCACTTTTATGTTTATTGCGTCATATATTTACCTGAAACAATATGAAAGTGACAGAGCCAATAAAAGTAACGTTTATAATGAATATATTTTAATACAGAAAATATGGACGATATGCGACGCAAAGACACACTCTCGCCGCAAAACATACCAAGTACGATATGCACCGCAAAACGTCCACATGTGTACGATATGCGACGCAAAACGTCCATACGCGTACGTTTTGCGGTACGGACGTTTTGCGGTGTTACAGGGCCTCCGTCGCCGACTGGTTTCGGCGACCGACTTCAATTAACGCTGTAAGTTCCGACAGAAAACAATCCGGCTAGCTTATAGAAGTTCGGTGTTTCTACTCGAGAAAAATATCCATGTGTGCCTGAAATAATGCACGGAAAGGTCCCAAGGCCTTCATCTACCATTCAAGCTGGTTAGTCACCATCTAGATTACGTGAAATGTAGCGTGAGATAACAAGTTTGCTTCTTTAAAAAGAAGCAAGCGAGAGGTCTTTTTGCAGCTGTAGAAGATTTGTTTGATTCGAAAATATGTGGAGACATTTTTGCGTGAAAGGCACAATAAATGTTTAAAAATTACAATTAGTTAAGAAAATAGAATTTATTTTATATATTGAATATAGTATCATAATGAAAGTTTGTTTTGCAATTTATGTATTTTATGTTTTGAAAGATTATATGCCGGAGAAATGGACATTTTCTTTGCACATCAGGGATATTTTTCTACAAAGAGAACAATTTATGTTATGTTATCAATCATTTCGATTAATGTTTTGGTAAGTATATGGAAACATTTCCTCTGCAACAGAGATTTTCAAAAAACGAACATAAAGTATGTTAATCAAACAATTTTAAGTCCCAGATTTACATAAAAAAATGTTTATATTAATGTTAATGTTTGATTGGAATTAATAGTGTAAAAAGCTGAATGCCTCCAACCACAATATTTCAAGAAAATCAAGCTTGAGGAAAATGTGTGCCATTTGCGACAAAAAGTCTCCGTTGCGTTATTTAGTCATGCCGGTTCAAAAGTAAAAGGAGCAGCAAAATTTCGGTACACGGTTCACTCGGTCATGTAATAGTGCATGGTGATATTGTAGCTAATTACTGTTATTAATATTTTTCGGAACATGATATAGTAAATTCAGAAGACAATAATCGATCTATACAGTTTAAAGGATTATAACGGAATGAACCATTGCTCGTACTTTACAGTAACGTAAATGATATTTTCCGATTTTTTCCTTGTACCGATTTGTTCACTTCGATGCTAATTTTTCGTTTAAGTTGCATTTCGAAGTGGAGCATGCGCATAACAATTTTTGTAGACTGATTCTAATGATTTAAGGCTTAAAATGCGACACATAAGTTCTAATTTGATACGCAAAAATGGATGCCGCCAACAATCATTCTCAATACTGTGGAGAGGTCTGATAACCTCTCCAATTATGATTGTAAGATAGCCAATGAATTCACCGCACATAGCATTGTTTTAGACGGTAAATTTAACTAGTCTAAATGAAATGATGTATAAAATCATTGTGCGCAGCAGATTATTGTAACGCCGCATGACAGCGCTGCCTCATAAACGTTAACGTAGTCGAGTTAGTTTAGTTTGTACTAATTTATTTTAGTCACTCGCGAATCCGTCACTGGAACCAATCAGTGTCAAGTTACTTGCTCAAGTAAGCAACGACTTGCCTCTGATAGGATTTGAACCCATGCGTCCAGTAATTCTTAGATCACTAGTTCGGCGCCTTAACTACTCGGCCACACCAGCAGACATAAAGTGGTCGAGTTCGTTTAAGTGGCGATTTTCAAATGTGACATGGTAATTCAAGCAAGAAAAGACTTTTCGGAGAATATTCCATTTTTTGTCACGCACTTGCTCAGAAACATGTGTGCGCGGATTTGGTATGGAAAGAATAAGTTTTAAAAATTTATTTAGCCTCCTTGAATTCGATCACGTGTCACCCTTTATTATTTTATTGTTGGAGCCGACATAAATATGAATCAACGGAACTCAAAAGATGCCACCTTTTATTTCGCTATGACCCTTAGTATAACCGTGGAAACGATATAGTAATTGAGGAAAGATTTCGAAACCGAATCTAAAATTCATATCGAAAATGATGAACGTCTGTTCGAAATAAAGATAACACTAACAAACAGTTAAAAGCCATAGTATCATAAAATGAAATTAGCAAAGTTTTTCAACTTTGTTCAAAACAATGCCCTCAATAATGAATACATTGAACGAATACAGTATTTTGGTATTTACCTATGCTACTAAACTTGTATAGTAAGTTGCTGACTAAGTTTATTCCACAGTCAACCTAAATCAACAAAAATCATAGACAGTAGATTTCGGATTTGGATATAATTCTGAAATCCGATTTAATTGTCCGTCATTGTGCATTTTAAAATTGATTCTGGCTTTCAGACATGTTTTTCAGTGATTCTTTTACCAAAATAGAATTATTTTTCGGCAGATGTCATCTTTATTCATTATACAAAGATTGCACTTAGCATCACGTGGTAGAACTATTTTCAATTCGTGTGAAATTCGAGATGATATCGAAATATCGTTGAGGTGTTGCAATAAATGTACAATTCAATTGTTTGTAAATAATTTTTCATTAAGTGGGGTAAAGTTACATTGCACTATAACATTTTCTCTACTTCGTTAACAATTATATTTTGTCTTAACTGTTTTAAATCCTAATATACAATCTTAAAAAGTTCCTAAATTTTGTAGATACAGGAAGGTCAAATAAGAGAATTTGATGTAATTGAAAAAGTATCCCCTTAAGAATAGTCAACTTTTTGTGAGGTAGTGTGTAAGAAAGAACCTTAAGTCAATAGGCCTTGCAATTTGAATAGGTAACTATATTATCGGAAGCAAGCCAGGCTTATTCACTGTTCTATACTTTGTTGATGTAGACATAGTAATTGCATGAAATGGTGAAGAAGGTTACATCACAGGACTCCTAGTGCACATAATGCCTCAGAAACAATTAAATTTTACTTCTCTAGAAAGCGCAAACATGAATTTTTATAAAATTTAAATAATGGTTTTAGAGAATATAAGATGTGTTTTACCTGAAGAAAGTAGCTGTAAATGTGAAATAAGTTTTCATGAAAGTAGCAAAATGTTACTGAAGTAGTATTTTGACTTCCATACAAAATACTGATTCGCTATAACTATACTTATTGCCAAAAAAGCAACAGCAAAAAGATGCTTAAGATAATTGGCCTGGATACTATAAAAGTGCACCAAAAACAAAAAGCATTTTCAGAAATAAAAATAAAAACATCTTTATGCATAATGGGCAACAATAACAACTAGACTTGTGAGTGATCAATCTACAAAAATATCAGAGTAATCAATCTACAATCAATATACGAGTTATCAAACTATAAACAATATTAGAGTATTAATCTACAAACCAATCTACAAATAATACACGAGTTATCAATCTACAAACAATATTAGAGTATTATTCTACAAACAATATGAAAGTTATCAATCTACAAACAATATCAAAGTGATCAATCTACAAACAATACACGATTTATAAATCTACAAACAATATATGAGTGATCAATCTACAAACAATACATGAGTGATCAATCTACAAACACTATCAGAGTGATCAATCTACAAACAATACACGTGTTATCAATCTATAAACAATGTTAGATATTAATCTTCAGAAAATACGAAAGTTATCAATCTACAAACACTATCAGAGTGATCAATCTACAAACAATATACGAGTTATCAATCTACAAACAATACAGAGTATTAATCTACAAACCAATCTACAAACAATACACGAGTTATCAATCTACAAACAATATTAGATATTAATCTTCAAACAATATGAAAGTTATCAATCTACAAACACTATCAGAGTGATCAATCTACAAACAATACACGAGTTATCAATGTACAAACAATATCAAAGCTATCAATCTACAAACAATATCCGAGTGATCAATCTACAAAAAATACACGAGTTATCAATCTACAAACAATATTAGAGTATTAATCTACACACAATATCAAAGTAATCAATCTACAAACAATGCAGTGATCAATCTACAAACAATATACGAGTAATCAATCTACAAACAATACACGAGTTATCAATCTACAAACAATATACGAGTGATCAATCTACAAACAATACAGAGTGATCGATCTATAAACGCTCACATCTCACAACTTCAGAACGAAATTCGCTAAATGATAACATTGCCTTATTTCATACCAAACTGTCAAAAATGACAAATATAGTATTTAACCCCGGAAAGATAATAATGCAATAGTCGGAAAGTATCACTTCCTCCTGCGCCTCCTTTAGCGCCACGTGACTGCCATGCGATCGTATCCAGACGACCATAAAGGTCTTTGGCTAGAGACCACGATATCGGCACCCTGCCGTTTAAATTGTTTCTATATCTGAAACTAAATACTTTTCAATGAACAGTTTCCCCAAGTCGTTGAAGTATTTCGAGTTTCTAATGATTGTTTCACCGCTGTTTGCGGAATACCAATGACAAGAAACACGTGCATTCCGGAAGGATGCCATTAATTATCATATCAAACCAAGTTTTTAATAATACGGTTACGCACGATAACGAAAGCGTTACAGTCTTAAGGCTGTATTTAAGATACTTTATATGCTCCGTGGTTTATTTACTTTATCATATCATATCTCTAAAATATTTGATACTGTTGTAAAAACAATACACTTAAACGAGTATACAATAGGGCTTCCGATATTAGGCAAGATCAGTTCTCATATTGAAGCTGTTTTATACAAAAATGTCTCAAACTTTTTTCTTTTACCTTTTCCGGACCCTCACTTCTGTGTTCATAAGTTTTACCCCAGCAATGTGAGGAAAGTAAATATTAAGCTAGATTTATATTAGGTTGATGCTCATACTTGCCTGGTTTTCTGGTCTATAGGCACTATAATTTTGCGGTAGAAAAGCCGGTGTTACGTGTTCACATGGACGTGGCCAGATTCACGGTACGGGAAAGTCGCCATAATTATGACTTGTGATGAGTTCATTGCGTGTAATTCTTTAGTATATTTTATTTGTTCTCTTTAAGCTTCGGTAACTACCTAAAAAGTGAAATAAATTGAATTTAGATTAGGTATATGAATGGGATATATTCTAAAATCTAATTATTACTATACACCATTATGTCCATTTGTCTATTTACATTACTTTCCACCAATAAACGTCTAGAAATCTGTCATGTAAATATAATTAATTTTACACACTGAGTATATCTTGAACATTTACAAGTAGTCGCCGTATACTGTAGCATGTTACGGGAAGTTTTACTATTTTTATAAGATAAGAAAATGGTTCAGGATGAAGAGTGTCTTTGTGCCGATATTATCGTCTGCTGTTAGATTACAGTTGCTTGTCAGACATTCGGCTTTTATTTCTAAGAATCCACCATAAAAGTAGGGTGGTGATATTTATCCGCGATATAACACTAGGGTGGAGTTATTTATACACCTGTCAAACGTGGGCGATCACATTGGTTTAGAAATGTAACATGTTGACTGAGAAGGGAAAATGGTGTTAAAATTAACAAGCAAATTACTTTTATTTTTAATCACTCTTTAAATAGTGACACTTTAATTAATTAAATGTGCTTGCGTGTGGGTTAGACAAAAAGATCAGACCATGTTTTGCAATCTACTAAGACGTCCGTGCGTCAAGCTTCTCTTGGTGCTAACGTGATAACTCGCAGTTCGTGTTAAGAAGGTAACATATATGTCTAATAACTGTAACATATTATTATTTTACAATATTTCATCCTTTATTTGTTCTGAAAATATGGTCGTTATATTTTGTATATATGAACAAATATGAAAATTGAATAAAGACGGAAACTTTTCCGTGATATTGATGACGGGTATTAGTATCGGTTACGTTTCCTTTCAACCGGATCTATGTTGGCATGAAAAGCTGTTTCAAATAGCGGCTGTAAGACCTTTTCATACAATCACGATCGAAAACCTATTATCAAGGTAAATATTTGATTAAATTGTTGAGCCCAACTCTTACAAAAAAGGAACATTGAAGTACGTTATTCCAAGAGATTCCGTACAAACGCCTCATCGACCCAAAGTAAATAAACTCGCAGGTGTTCTGGTATTTATTACTACATGCTATTTTCACAGGGTATTTTTTACTTAGGCGTGTCGATAGGTTTTCATATGTCCCAGCGACCAACACCAACCAAAGTTCGGTTTTAATATTTCGTCACAGACCCCCAAAGCTTGCCATCAGATGCTTTATTTCATCTTTCATCAAGTTCTCCGAAATTTTGAAGAGAGGTTCATCACAAATCTCCAAAACTTTAAAGCAGACGTTTGATTTGATACAAAGATCTCCGAAGCCATTATGCAGGCGCTTTTTTTAATCAGACGTTTGACTTTTTACCAAGTCCATAAATTATACATGTATTACTGTGCCTAGACACTAGACAGAAGTAGGGCGGGACAACTATCCGCTGGTGGGGAGGCACACACATAAAGGCCCATTCAGCCTAAAAATGCTATCACTATTTTTCAAAATCTATTTTATTTTTGATGTCCTTTTACAGTTTCCAAAAAGTTACTCATTGGTCATATTTCTGAACCATCTTTGCGCTTTGGTAATAAGTATATAGTTATAGTTAATTAGTGTTTTGAATGGAAGTCAAAATACCACTTTGTTTACATTTTGCTACCTTTATCAGAAATGATTTTAAACTCAACAGTTTTTTCATCAGGTGATAAGCATCTCACATGTCATAAATCCATTTTTACAACATCATTTAACTCATTTTTTGCACTTTCGATAGAATGAAAAAAAAATTTCCATTGTTTTTCGAATTTTGATAAGCAATACTCTCAAAATACCTGTATGAAAGAAATATGTTTGTATATTTACTTAAAACGGAAGGTGCATGCACAAAATCATTACTAACGGTTTAAACTTATCTTAACAATCGGAACATCTCGGCTATAATTCATAATAACCTCGGACTTAATACGGATTGAAAGTAGTTCTACCACGTGGTTTCAGATGTAAACAAAACTTGAGGGTATATTTGACGTCCAAAGGAAAATTAAGTATATTTCGGTAAAATTATGATCGAACACGTGTCTGTCAATCATAATCAATTTAAAAATGCTCACTGATGTACAATTGTAACCAAATCCGAATAAATGTCAGGTGTATAATTTGTACTTTTGGTTATAATAAGTATATAGATAATGTGGTGTTTACTTTTATATCTGTAAATTTACTTAATTTAGGTGCACTTTTACTCGAGATATTGATGTAAATAAAGTATTCAAATGCAAGCATTAAATTACCATATTTGTTAACAGATTAAGTGTAGACCGAAATACCGTATGAGTTCTGTGTATTCTTTGTGTTCGAAGAATGGCGGAAAGGGCCGAAAAGTTGCGATTGCTTAACATGGCAGCAAAATATTCTTTTCCAAACATTTTATTCTGTTTAGGTACAATATCTATTTGTGTTAATTATCAGAGACAATTTATGTTAAAAGTCTGTCGCGAATCGGTTATAAGATTGTGGAATTTTACCGTTTATAAATTTTATAGAATTATTTCATGTTTATCTACCGTTTATCTATAAAGCCACCGGCTTCCCACAGTGGGTTTTTAAGTCTGTTTATACTCGGCGCCGGAATAACCATATGTCCGAGATAATCGCATCATTGTCGGTTCACTACGGTAGTCACATCGGGGACGTCTTTTTATGCCGAATCTTCTGGGAGCCCGTTCTTCGTTCAATGCCACAGTTTGATAAGTTGTATGCTTTTATATTATATCTTAAATAATAAGGATAAAGTTTTATTTATGCGCACACTATTTCTCTCATTTTTTTATCTCCTTAGTTAGAAAGTTTTTTTGCATATTCTTGTAAAAATCTTTTTCAAAGCTTCAAATAGTCAAATGCGCAATTTTCAGGATTCGTGTTGTTCATAATAATAATAATAATAATAATAATAATAATAATAATAATAATAATAATAATAATAATAATAATGTAGAAATGACAATTTTGCTAGTACTGAAACAGTTTATTCGCTTAAAAATAACACTTAAATTCAAAGCACATTTTACCCTATCATCATATTTGTTTATTCATTTTTTAATTCTGGTATGATTAAAAAATGGTTTTACTTTATGATATCATAATGAACTTTAATGAGAAGTACATAATATTATTAAGTCTGTCTCTGTTCGTTCTTTCCTGATAGTATTTCTACAAAACCATTCGCATCGAATAGAAAAGATTTGCAATTATATGGTGAGTAAAGATGATACGTTGGTAACTTCTGGGTCACATATGTTCTGTGTTATTGTAGTGATAATCAAGTACTCCTTACACTGTACGGAAAGGTTCCAATCAACTGCGGCCATTAATCATGTCACCAAGCATTTCCGTGGCGTTGATGAAGTGGTCCGCAGTTTTCTTCGAAATAATTCACAACAAACGTTATTATCTTGTACAAATTAGATAAATTATTCCATGAAATATGTTTTAAATAATGACGTAGTGCATCAAGGAATGAAAACAACATAAAATAAGAACTGATGGTAGGAGACTAGCTGGATATTATTGATTTGTGTTTTATTTGTAGTTATTTTACAATCCTTAAACGTCATCTTTTCGCGTGATAACTTTACGTAGTAGTTAACAATTCTAACTGTTTATTTGTTAGGGGAATTTCAGGACCTGGTGATTTACAGTAGAATTATTATCTTATATAATTATCTTCACGACAGTCGTACAGGAATAAAAACAACAACAACAAACATTTCTTTAATTTAACAATGTGTATGATCACGAATCTTCATTTTACTTATTAACAACGTTTTTTTATATTACAATAGCTTTCAAAAACTTAACCCTTGATAATATTCTCGGACAGTTTTTCTAAAATACAAAAAAGTTTACATCGTTATGACATTTTTATAACTTCATACATGTATAACATTGTTATTAAGATGTGAAATAAATTCATTTGGAAAATTAAGTGGGATAGAAAAAAAAGCAAAACTTTTATCAGACGTTTTCAGGGTTTTGTTAAGTACCTTTCAAAATACAATAAAATCAATTAACAGTTCATTTGTGTTTATCAGTGCTTGTAAAACAATACTGGTAGTATCTGTTGTTATCAGGCAACTACTCATGTTTCGTTATGGTTTATCAGTCTCTGTGTATTTCATACGGATCTCTAGTAAGTCTGCTATAACTCAAGACGATTAGCAAACAATACATAAAACATGCAAAATGCAAGCGTCTCAGTATTTCTTGATCAAACAATAAAATAATTGCCTTTATCATTATTGTAGCATTAAAAAGGAAATATAGAATCGCAAAAATATAAAAAAAAATATTGTAACTGAACAGTCAGTAGATGTTAAATGACAGGAAACTTATGCCCATTTTACGAATGATCATCTTTTTCTCAAAAAGCAAAACATTGTGTGCAAACGATTCATATTTAACTATCAACCGCTAGTACTTGTATATTTATTGGGCCTATGAGCCTTTGCATAGTGTCACCATAGTTACATTATATTAAAAGTTAAAATCTCTTTGGAAAAACGGAAAACAAAACTTGACTACTGTTTTATATTATTATTTTTATATAATGATGATTGTTATTATAACGGTTTGTAAAATAAAACTTTAACACAGTGTATAACCGCATAAACATCGTTAATCAGCTTTAGTTATATTGTTAGATTTGAGGTTTTTGACGGCCGACTTCTCAACGGTCGACGTGTCAACATGACAGGGACGCTGGGTTTACAAATTCCCTATCAAGGCTATCAGGAGCAGAGTCAATATTTCTGCCCATCATTCCTGCCAAACTACAAGAAATCAGCACCATAAATTGGTGGTAAAATTTTTAAATCTGTAATAAATCAAATGTAACGGCGGTAATTTACGATAACCGTCACGTGCTCTAGTCTCGATATGGATCGCGTGAAAATATCGAATTCTAATTTTATCACGACATCAGATGATTTGTGATAAAGGCGATTAAAAGCCAAACTATCAAATCTCAAAGTCAGCACGTTATGAAATTCCAATTCATTTTTTATTTTGCCATTCAAACGTATGAAAATTTTAAATCAATTTTATATAAAATAGTTTTATTTAAACAAACGAAATATAACATTACAAAAAGTCCATTTGTTTACTCAGCTTCCATATTCACACGATATAATGAATTGAACATATAAGTTCATATAAACATTTTAATTTGCACCGTTTGATTGCAGACATTGATTAAGTAATGCTTCTTATAATTTAAATATAAAACGTAAAGTAAAGTTGTAACATTTTTAGCGGATTGCATCATACAGACATAAGTGTTATTTTCTACAACATTTCTACATTCATTTCTTATGGTGGTCGACTTAGTTAGTCAGCACAACAACTTGTTTCAATATATCATTTAAGTCATAATTTTATTTTATAAAAACCTCGCATTTCTTCAATTTTACAAGTGTTGAATTATCTAAATATAATTTTTGTTTAGTTTTAATTAGACTCCTTGCGTGATGATGATGCAACTGGAAAATGACATTTATGAAGAAAATAAGGTGATAATCCAGACATATAATGGGACAATGTAATAATGTTATAATTTGTTTGTTTAGCGTGACACAGCTAAAGTTGACCAGTATAATCCTCCTTAAATACTTAGTGGCAGGAAAAATCCTTATCCAAAACCAAAGCTGTCTTCCGGCAAGACAAAAGTGAAACAAAATGCATTATATAGGATTGTCTAGTGGCCCCTCACTTGTATTATATCATAATATTGGTATCTCTCTTGTTTGTTTCTGATTCAGGTTTTTCTATGACTTTTTTATTAAAAAGTATATAATTAAAGTTCTCTTCAAGTTTATGGAACATGAATGTTTGATAACTCTTACACATCTACATGGTCTGAGGAGGTTGTCTTTATATTACCGACAAGCGGCCGGGAACTAGTCATTTACTACATCGTCAGTGTTCCCTATGTGACGACGGGGCGTCATGTATTCATTTCAGTCCATCGCCTAGAATAATAATAGAATAATTCAATGACTTGTCATGTACACATGTATCGGTAAAGTAATTGAGAAAAACAGGTGAAAGAACCTCACAAAATTTGATATTAATATAACGAACAAGTCTTATTATTTCAAAGTTACGTAAAATGAAATGCCCGACTTAGCTGTTGAAAATAAAGAGAATATCGAGATGTTTCTGTTCTTCCTGATTGCAGCGAAGATATCAACTACATCTCCAATAACATGCTAACGTTTACTGCTGGCTCCGCCTCAAGGAGGAACAAAATATCAAGAGCTTGATAGTCCCGCCCATTGTACGGATTCTTAAGGCACCTGCGGATTGAAATGAAAAGAAAATCAAACAGGGATCGATTTTATGCTGTCTAGATATTGTTGAAAGGGGTAGGAAAGTTGTAAATACCCGAGGGCAGATTCACCTACCGATCAAACATGTAGAAAATCTTGTGACATTTGAGAACACTATTGTTTGAATAGTAAAAAATCAGCGGGATATTTGAGCTGTGCGAAAATCTCCAAAATCTTGTAAAAACGGAAGGAATTTATGTACAATGGCACAGCGGTCGACCGACTGGATTAATCGAGGTACGACCTCGGGAATAAAACGATAAATGTACAAAAAAGATTTCGTATTCAATCTTAAAAGTGTGCGTCTTTTCAAGAGATTAAAGAAAATACGTTAAAGAAAAAGGATGTTTTAAAAAGAAACATTTATTAGAAGTTGGGTATCAAATAACTCACTTTGTTCACATAAGTGCACTTATAATGAATCAATCAGTTGACAAACTTCAAACTACAGACTTTGTATGTTATAAATGAAACACAGAGACAATATATTTTTATCACTATTTTATAATAATAAATGGTAAAATAACATCTCATGAATAGCAAGATGTTAGATCAAGTTTATGTTGGAGCAGCGCCTGATGTGTTTGCAGACGTACGGACGAACAGTCTCGAAAATGAAAAGCATTATGACACGAACATAAACCAGGTAGGTTACATGCATGCTTGTTAATTTAGCATCATCATATCTTATGACACACGCGGCACAAATTCACGTGATTTTGTCTGGACTTGGTAATCCGTCTTATATATACTTGTACATGAATTTAGTGATATAATTATAAATAGTTATACTCTTCTATCATCTAACTATCTTTATAGGTACAATTTACAGAAATAAAGAAATACGTTGAAAAGATACGTATAAATTAAATACATGTACATCTATATACTTGTTTAGTTATATATATAACACATTCCTCTCACACATTATACTGTACATAAATGATAAAAAATGCCGGAACAAGAAAAATTATATAAAAAAATAACTGTTTCTCAAAATAATTTATTGCCAACCGGTTTATTAAATATATTTAGGAATAATAATAATAATAATAATAATAATAATAAAAATAATAATAATAATAATAATAATAATAATAATAATAATAATAATAATAATAATAATAATAATAAATATTATAATAATAATAATAATAATAATAATAATAATAATAATAATAATAATAATACATGTAATAGTAATAATGCGGTACAAAGTACAAATAATTTTTATGGCCTTCTGCAACAAAACAACAACATCATTAAATAAATTCCAGTAACAACATTACATAATTTGAATAATATCACATTCATTCGTAGACAAATAATACCTGTATGCTTAAGGTATATTATATTACATATAACCAATTATATGTAGGTAACTTATATGTAAAATTTATACATACGTAATGTTTATTTTAACAAAATTCATAAAAACTTGTCTTATCATTCGATCTGCATAATATGCTTTTTTATTCTTATTGCTATCTAAAATATATCTGAGAATACGAGAAGTGAATAGCGTATGGTACTGAAATACAAACCTTTGTTACATTTGTAACAAAATGTGTGTTACCGTTATATGAAGCAGATCCTAATTTGTGATTTTCCTTCAAAGTCAGAGATAAAGCTAGATCGTGAAATGAAATTCCCTGTGTTCATTTAATGACATCCGCACAAGTTCAGCATATATATGTACTTATTGACAGATTACAACATCACTGTATCTGTAATTATTGACAGTTTCAACGTCACTGTATCTGTACTTATTGACAGATTACTACGTCACTGTATCTGTACTTTTTGACAGATATCTACGTCACTGTATCTGTAATTATTGATAGATTACTACACCACCTGTTTCTGTACTTATTGACAGATTACTACGTTCACTGTATCTGTAATTATTGACAGATTACTACGTCACTGTATCTGTACTTATTGACAGATTACTACGTCACTGTATCTGTTCTTATTGACAGATATCTACGTCACTGTATCTGTAATTATTAACAGTTTACTACGTCACTGTATCTGTAATTATTGACAGTTTACAACGTAACCGTATCTGTACTTATTGACAGATTACTACGTTAATGTATCTGTACTTATTGACAGATATCTACGTCACCGTATCTGTACTTATTGACAGATTACTACGTCACTGTATCTGTACTTATTGACAGATTGCTACGTCACTGTATCTGTAATTATTGACAGATTACTACGTCACCTGTTTCTGTACTTATTGACAGATTACTACGTTCACTGTATCTGTAATTATTGACAGATTACTACGTCACTGTACTTATTGACAGATTACTACGTCACCTGTATCTGTACTTATTGACAGATAACTACGTCACCTGTATCTGTACTTATTGACAGATTGCTACGTCACTGTATCTGTAATTATTGACAGATTACTACGTCACCTGTATCTGTACTTATTGACAGATTACTACGTCACTGTATCTGTAATTATTGACAGATTACTACGTCACTGTATCTGTAATTATTGACAGATTACTACGTCACTGTATCTGTACTTATTGGCAGATTACTACGTCAATGTATCTGTACTTATTGACAGATATCTACGTCACTGTATCTGTAATTATTAACAGTTTACTACGTCACTGTATCTGTAATTATTGACAGTTTACAACGTAACCGAATCTGTACTTATTGACAGATTACTACGTTAATGTATCTGTACTTATTGACAGATATCTACGTCACCGTATCTGTACTTATTGACAGATTACTACGTCACCTGTTTCTGTACTTATTGACAGATTACTACGTTCACTGTATCTGTAATTATTGACAGATTACTACGTCACTGTTTCTGTACTTATTGACAGATTACTACGTTCACTGTATCTGTAATTATTGACAGATTACTACGTCACTGTACTTATTGACAGATTACTACGTCACCTGTATCTGTACTTATTGACAGATTGCTACGTCACTGTATCTGTAATTATTGACAGATTACTACGTCACCTGTATCTGTACTTATTGACAGATTACTACGTCACCTGTTTCTGTACTTATTGACAGATTACTACGTTCACTGTATCTGTAATTATTGACAGATTACTACGTCACTGTTTCTGTACTTATTGACAGATTACTACGTTCACTGTATCTGTAATTATTGACAGATTACTACGTCACTGTACTTATTGACAGATTACTACGTCACCTGTATCTGTACTTATTGACAGATTGCTACGTCACTGTATCTGTAATTATTGACAGATTACTACGTCACCTGTATCTGTACTTATTGACAGATTACTACGTCACTGTATCTGTAATTATTGACAGATTACTACGTCACCTGTATCTGTACTTTTGTATTAGAATTAAAAAAATAATCACCTGAGGCTAATGAGCCAATGTAGTTAATAATTATTTTAAGTTGTGGGACTGCATCAACGTCGTTGTTGTTGATGATTTTTTAAAAGTTTAAAAGGTTATTTAAACCTTTTGCATACATATATGTATATGCTTTATTATTGTTTAGCAAACAAATAGATAAATAAATAAAATAAATATAAATAAATAAAATAAATAAAATAAATAAATAAATAAATAAATAAATAAAGGTGTCTTGCTCAATTCTAAAAATGAACCAACTTTAATTTGGTTTGGTATATATGGCATTGCACCAATCTGATTAAAATCAGCTCTAAATAACGCTCCGCTTTTAGATCTGACCGTGACCAAATACGAAATCATTTCTGGTGACCTTTCACACAGCCAATCATCGGCGAGCTTTCATAATTTTGAAAGCGATGTGGTTTCTAATTTTAACCCTGGGAAAACCAATATAAACCAATTATAAAGAAGATGAAACATATACGGTCATCATCAGATCTACATAAAGAAAACAAGTAAATCTGAACTTTAGTCAGATTGGGCACTGAACTTCATACCTTTAGAGCGAGGTATACTTTTGTATGCAAATACTCGTTTGTTTTAAAATGATGGTATCACCACATTGTCATCGTCACGTATACTTTGACGCGCCTATAGTGAATGCGCTTCTTTGCGCTATGTCTGTGCAACGCAAAAAAAAGCCATGTCACAGTATATGCACGGCGGTGCCGCAAAATAGGAATAGGTTTATGATAAATGATCATAAAGCGACTCAAATAGGAGTCAGTATGATACAATTTTAATTTATATAGTATATGGCCAAAAACGCGTAAATATTTTTAGATTTTGATATATGTTACACATATATTTGATAACATGGATTTGAAATATGACAGTGTTCAATGTCGAAAGAAAGAAACGTGATGGGACATGACTTTAAAATCATGATGCGCTTTTTCAAGCAACCAGTTCTTTATTTTAAAAAAATCGGCATTTTAGACATATAGCCAAAATGAATCAGATTTTGAAAACAGACATTGCTAGTGTATTTTTATGGAATGTAGCACGTGTTATACACGAGACTTGAACACATGTCCCGTGCTCGTTTACTCATCTTCTTTGCACGCGCTATAAGTTCACAATATCTGTATGAAATATGCCAATAACTTCACGCATCATTAGCGCCCTGCCAGATGGGCATATCAGGCAGACATCTTTCAGTTTTGTAGTAGGGTTTTGTTTTTTTCTATAATTCATAATAAAGACACAGGGATCAATTGTGGTGGAAGTTTTATTTATTCATTAAGTAGAAAACAATATTTTTTATTGAGAACGTAAACATTTACTGTTATTATCTTTCTTTGTTCTTTTTGTAAAACTCGTATATGAAGACATAACCTTATATCAACATTTACACAACTTAAATTTGTAAAATACCGGCATCAGTATACGATTCTGCAAGTTTTTATCCCAACAAATATGTGTCTAAAAATTAAGTTATAGACTGTATATGATTTACATTTTGATATTATTATATAAGTACAGAAAAACAATACTATAAATGTGTCATTCTTATCGTGTTTAATGTTTTGATATATATTAAGGTATTTTAAAGTTAAAGATATACTGGTCGGAGAGATAACTCCGACGCATAGATAACCCTTGATAAATTTTATATAATTGTTATAACTTTGTTTTTCAACAAACAAGCACATGGTCACCTAAAAGTATTGGAGTAGGACAGAATGGGGTGATTTTTTTATAATTTGGTAAACTTTTTAATGTTTTTCAAATAACCTAAATTTTTCGTAGGCAAAACTACTTCAAAACGTTCTTTTTACGAAATTACAATTAGGTTGTTAAAATTGTATAGACCACAGGCCACTGACTTGGGAATGATTTTAGTAAAATTGTTTAAATATTCACAGAAAATAGATAAAACATATAAGAGGTAAAAATAAATTATTGATGCAGATTTTCGAGTCATTTTTTACTTAAAAAATTAAGTGTCGACTTTATGTACTGTTGTGGGGTAAAAAGACCATGTTTTGTATACCTCATTCAGGACCTTAAAGAAGTACCAGATTCCATTTTCATACATAACTTTTATAGTGTAATGTAAAGTCTTTGAACTGAACTTTGTTAAGGTGGTTCAATATCTAAAATATACAGGAAGATAAATAAGATATTGCAAAAAATATGTGATTCAGTGTTGGAGTTATCTCTCCAACCAGTATTCTGTTAATGTTCAAATATGACATGTGAGAAACTCAGATATTTAGTTATATTCTCAAATATTGAAAAATATTCCATACATTTCTATTGTCTACCCGTTTATTGGTCTAAACATTAAAAACTTGTCAGTGTTTAGTCTCAGATGTATGAAATGACAGAGAATTTCTCCAAATTTGTAATGACCTTCAAACAGAAAATATGTGTCACGAAACATGTTGTTGTTCTAGATTACATTGTATTTATCTTTCATTGGTCTATCTTTTAATCGGCAAAATAAAACATTTATAAACAACAAGTTATTTTCTTCTGTAGCTTAAATATCATGATAACTAACGCGTTAAATGAAATAAATACTTACTCAAAACTGTCTACTCTACTTATACAGATCACGAAAGAAGTAAACAAGTTGAAAGGTTTCCTTTTATAATTTAATAGAATGACAGATCCTTACTTTTCATCATATTTATTTTTTCTAGAAAGTACGAGATATTTGTTATATAAGCGCACGCCCATAAAATACTCTCTCCTCAAAAATGATACATTATTTTCGACAACCATTACCAGTGTGTTTATTTAATAATCTTCAAAGATACATAAACAAGTTGTTAAAGATATTAGACTTTGCGCCACAGCTCTTTGATTTTAATACATATAGTTTTTTTTTTATTTTGGCCGGAGTTATTAACTTTTTAAACATTGAAATTACTAAAAGTGCGAGAAGTATGGTGTTCTAGCTAACATTAGGCCTCTCCAGCATCTACCTACTGGACCACAACCTAACCAAATAATGTAGAGTAAAAGCCACGCCCATTTCATTTAGTTAACCAGAATAACTTCTTAACTTATATCAAAATATACAACATTTCCAACACAGAATTATTTTAAAAGAGGTTGTGGGTGTATGTGTGTGCGCAGTTTAAGTTGTTTTAATTAATCACCGTGGGTAAGCAACTTTGGTCACGTGACCACAAAAGTCAACGAACACGGCCAAAAAAGCCCGCTGACGTAAGTTTTTATAGTAATTCTTTTTCTATCGAGCCGATTTAAATTATGCAATATAGCCTAACGACCGCGGTATTTCCGATGCTTTCTAAAAAAATGCATTTGGTGTCGTCTAACGTTTTGTACTTTCTGAGAACATTCAAACAATATTTACAATTTGTCGATGACAACGTACACACTCTTGTATAAAATATTCGAAAATTACTTAATAAATGATGTCAGTTCTTAGTAAAAATTTCAAGTTTTAAAATGTATAAGAGAATGTTTTAATAAAAAAAGAACGTGTTTCTTGCTGTCATTTTTTGTTTTTATTTAAAAATTGTCCAACTTACGAAATGTCAACGTCCATGTGCAGTCAAGAAAATGTCAACGTTCACACTCCCAATTAAGTTTGATGGTGGTCTGAACATAATGCTGCAACTTCGGACTAGGTGGCTTTTTCCGTTTTTTCTGTATTTCTCTATTTCATTGTCACATCCGTGTTATTTGTGCCGTGTGGCGGCTGTAAAAAGTCTCCCCGTACATTTAATCAATGATGTTATATTTTCGATCCTTAAAGATCGTTCAGCACGACATAATTGTTGTGTATACATGTTATGTGGTACTTTAAGTTTCTTCTATTTGGCCTTTTTTAACTTGGGTGGTTCCAGTATTCCTACTTGAATACTGTATAATCACCCTTAGGATATGTTGCCTGCTTTTTAAATTTGTCTTTTGACGTCTTATCTGTGATATGCAGGCTTCATAACCTCAGATCCCCTTTCAAAATTCCATTTTATTTAGTTCCGCCCATTGTTTTCTCGTTTAGGGCACAAGCATTCTTTTATTTGGGGACCATACGCCGCTTTACATGGAATGGCACTACTGTGTCACATTGAAGGTTCCATGATAACCGCCGTATGAACACATCTGCGGATGTTTCTAAATTCAAAATTTCACCATTTTCGTGTTAAATGTTGAATTCTGCTTAAGCCGGTGCTAGGGGGCGTGGACGGTAACTTGCACTTTCCATTACCGTCCATGAACAGGCTCAATCAAACCGAGCCTGCAACATTTACGATTTTGTCGTGTTGGGCTTTCTTTAGGGATTCTGTATTTCTCTATTTCATTGTCACATCCGTGTTATTTGTGCCGTGTGGCGGCTGTAAAAAGTCTCCCCGTACATTTAATCAATGATGTTATATTTTCGATCCTTAAAGATCGTTCAGCACGACATAATTGTTGTGTATACATGTTATGTGGTACTTTAAGTTTCTTCTATTTGGCCTTTTTTAACTTGGGTGGTTCCAGTATTCCTACTTGAATACTGTATAATCACCCTTAGGATATGTTGCCTGCTTTTTAAATTTGTCTTTTGACGTCTTATCTGTGATATGCAGGCTTCATAACCTCAGATCCCCTTTCAAAATTCCATTTTATTTAGTTCCGCCCATTGTTTTCTCGTTTAGGGCACAAGCATTCTTTTATTTGGGGACCATACGCCGCTTTACATGGAATGGCACTACTGTGTCACATTGAAGGTTCCATGGTAACCGCCGTATGAACACATCTGCGGATGTTTCTAAATTCAAAATTTCACCATTTTCGTGTTAAATGTTGAATTCTGCTTAAGCCGGTGCTAGGGGGCGTGGACGGTAATTTGCACTTTCCATTACCGTCCATGAACAGGCTCAATCAAATCGAGCCTGCAACATTTACGATTTTGTCGTGTTGGGCTTTCTTTAGGGATTCTGTATTTCTCTATTTCTATTTAGATTGCCCTCTCAAACTGTATATCAGCACTGGTTTATACGAGGGAAAAAGTTGCAAGTACATTTATTTCATCGCAAATAAGCTTTAACAACCTTTAACTTTTTTAATGTTATTTATTTGTCCTTTTGTTTTTAAAAGAAATATTTTCAGCTACTCAGACTGCTTAATGATTAGCTGAAACAGCCATCTTAATAACGTAAACAGCCAGGATAAGCGTCTCTTGCTCATGCAAACTAGTGCGTTCTGTAGCAACAAAAGGGTCCAAGGTTACAATTTTATATTACCAGTATTTCAGCAGATTTACATCACTAACGTTCAGTATATTTTCAAGAATATATCTATCTACTTGCACTAGTTATGTAAAAAGATATCTTATAAACAATTCACTATTTTATAGGTTGGTTAAGGTAACCAATTACCCTTTGTAAAATTGTTAGTTACTATAGTAGCAAGTTTCTAGTATAAAACTTTTACTGCTCAAGTAACCAGTTACCGGAAAATGGTTACTAGTGGCTAAATTTACTTATCTTATTTTTTGCGCAATGTATGAGTTATAGATATGAATCAATGACATTGTTTAAACATTTAAAAAGTTATAACAAGTAACACAGTAATACGAACCACTTGTAATTACAGAAATGCGACAATATAATTATATTGAAATGATTGTTACAATACAGATATTGTATCCACATTTTGCTCAAATAAAATGGTTTGCTTGAATTTATAATTTTGATTGCAATGTAAATTTTCTAAAATGTATTGCATTTTTGTTAAATATGTCTATCATAGACTTGTAAATTAACAGACATGGTTGGCAAAATTTGCAATGAAACAACAAGGGCAAAGAAAACAATGTGGATGCAAAAATACATAACACGTCTGTTAAGCTAGCCCATGTATAAAATGACAGTAGCTATAACATGTGGCAATTACATAATTAGTGCAAGGAGATATATTCTTGAAAATATAATGTAAATTAAACGTTGTGATGTAATCATAGGGTTCAAGTGACGCAACTGCTCTGCTGAAATACCGGTAATACCTATAAAATTGTAACTCGGCGTCAACGTCAACCTTAGACCCTTTTTGTTGCTACGGAAGGCACTAGTTTGGTTGAGCAAGAGACGCTTATCCTGGCTGTTTACGTTATTTAATAAATACGTTATTTAATTTAATGACTGTAATATGTAATGACTGTAATATGATCTAAATTGATACAGTATAAAATTGCTGTTTCAGCTAATCTGGATTTTTTTCTTCTAAAAGAAAATCACAAAACAACAAATAAATAACATTAAAAAGTTAAAGGTTGTTAAAGCTTATTTGCGATGAAATAAATGTACTCGCAACTTTTTCCTTTGTATAAACCAGTACTGATATACAGTTTGAGAGGGCAATTTCAATAGAAAGCCAACTTTTTGTTGGAAAAAGCCACCTAGTCCGAAGTTGCAGCATTATGTTCAAACTTAATTTGGAGTGTGTACGTTGACTGCACATGTACGTTGACATTTCAGTAAGTTTGACAATTTTTCAATAAATACAAAAAATGACAGCAAGAAACACGTTCTTTTTTATTAAAACATTCTCTTATACATTTAAAAACTTGAAATTTTACTTAGAGCTGACATGTGTTTATTAAGTTATTTTCCAATCTTTCCACTATAATGTGTACGTTGTCATTGACAAATTGTTTATATTATTTGAATGTTCTCAGAAAATACACAACGTTTCACGACACCAAATGCATTTTTAGAAAGCATCGGAAATGCCGCGGTCGGTAGGCTATATTGCATAATTTAAATCGGCTCGATAGAAAAATAATCACTAAAAACCTTACCTGAACTGAGCTAAAATGGCCGTGTACGTTGACTAACTGGTCCATGTCCAGATATATAGATCTATTTTATTCTGCATGGAAAGATGAAGGAAATTGAGTTGATGATATGGAGTTGCATTATCTAACGTGTTATACGTATTCAGGTGAGAATGAAAACTTGACAAGATCGATACAAGCGAGTCACTCTAACATTACTTGCCTAATTTCAAATGTTCACAATTTGCTTACAGTACATGAATTCAAACAAAAATATTTGAGGGTATTTTGAGTAACGTACAATCTGTAAATTATGGATTAGTTCAATAAGTAGTCCGTAATTATTTAAATCGGATTCGATGTCGTTTTAGATGGTACCTGACTCATCAGCCGAGAACCAGACAATAATATGTGCTGGCTGTGGAACCAAGATTGTTGATAGGTACTTCCTGTTGGTTGCTGAGCAACACTGGCACGTGGAATGTCTAAGATGCGCCGATTGTAACTTTCAACTGGACTCCCAACTTACGTGTTTCATTCGAGACGGACTCATTTTCTGCAAGTTGGATTATCACAGGTAACTATAATGTATAAATAGTATTATCATAGAAGAAAATACATGCAGTGGAAATGAAACACTATTCCTTAAAGGCCCATTAAGCCCCCCAAATGATATAACTTAAAATAAACTTTCTCTTCTTCTGGTGTCCAGTCACATTTAACAAAATGTTCAAACTTTTTATATTTTGAGATTGATTAGTATTTTGTATGGAAGTCAAAATACCACTTTCTTTACATATGGCTATTTTTATTACAAGTCAGTCACATTCAGGGCTACTTTCTTCGGGTGATAATCGAGACAAACATGTTCTAAATTTATGAAATCACACATTTGCCCTTTCTAACTCGTTTCTGAGGGTTAATATGCCTTTAATAATTTTACAAGCATATTCACTATTCATATCTGTATTCAAGTAATATTAACTTACTCATAAATGAATCAACTGATTCGCCCGATGTTCACGTAAAGCGACAGTTAATTTTAAACATAAACAATACATATTGAAAACGAGTAACATGTTGTTTCTTCTTATTCTTTTGCGTAGGTAAACATACATACATTCTATAGTTTATGATTCGTCTTTTGGTTGAACTGATGTTTGACTACAGAAGGACTTCTTGCGAAATACCAATCTTACTTTCCTATATTTTGTTCTCAAATATTTTAATGATATCGATTTTATAATAAAGATAACTTACATTAAATTACGGATGACAAACATTTAATGATAAAGATGACTAACATTTAATGATAAAGGTGACTAACATTTTATAATAAAGATGACTAACATTTTATGAGAAAAGTGACTAACATTTTATGATAAAGATGACTAACATTTAATGATAAAGATGACTAACATTTAATGATAAAGGTGACTAACATTTTATAATAAAGATGACTAACATTTTATGAGAAAAGTGACTAACATTTTATGATAAAGATGACTAACATTTAATGATAAAGATGACTAACAGTAAATGATAAAGATGACTAACATTTAATGATAAAGATGACTAACATTAAATGATTAAAGATGACTAACATTTTATGATAAAGATGACTAACAGTAAATGATAAAGATGACTAACATTTAATGATAAAGATGACTAACATTAAATGATAAAGATGACTAACATTTTATGATAAAGATGACTACATTTAATGATAAAGATGACTAACATTTTATGATAAAGATGACTAACATTAAATGATAAAGATGACTAACATTTAATGATAAAGATGACTAACATTTTATGATAAAGATGACTAACATTTAATGATAAAGATGATTAACATTAATGATAAAGGTGACTAGCATTTTATGATATAGATTACTTACTTTAAATGATAAAGATGACTAACATTTAATGATATAGATGACTTACTTTAAATGATATAGATGACTATTATTTTATGATATATATGACATCATGCTATGATATAGATGACTAACATAACCATTTTTTATAGTGATATCCATTAATTTTTAAACGGACTGTTCCAAATTTAAGGCAGGCCACTTTTCGTGTTACTCGGTTTTTCAATGGCACAATCCCTGCGTTCTTTTCATATTCAGGACTGTGTTACGGTGTATACATGGTGAATAACCTTAATAACAATAAACACCGGTTGAACTTTGACCATTTTTCCGGCATTCGATCTTTTTTCCATTTAAGATATTTATAACATTAGGATTATGCGAAGATACCAAAAATTTCACTTAGATAAATTGATTTCATAAAGAAAAATCGGCTCAATGGCATTTACATGTAATAAGGCGATAAAGCAAAGTGTCATTATTTTTATGGACTCTAATGCTCTTGAGAAACGGTAAAATGAACAGTGGGATATTTTCTACGATGACACCGGTACTCATTACCGGAAGTTCCGGAAATGACAGAAATGAATTCTTTATGTCTGCTGCTACTAGAAGTTTCGATTTTCACGGCGTCTCAATAGACTCGTGAATTGTGATGATAGAAATTTAATGTGATCGGAAGTTTTAGGCTTAATATTTTATTTTCTTTTGACACGAAAATCAACTCTCAATGGATTACGCAGGTGCATTGTCAGTTCTTTCAATGTCCGGTCCTTTCTATAGTTACGGCTGCATCTGTGAATAAATTCTTTTCTTCTAACGATAAAAAGTTCATGATTTTCTCTTGGCATTTTTTAAATCATGACTTAAAGAAATAGTGCACAATAAGAAATACATCAACATTTCCTTCACATTGTATTAATGAAATGAAACAATTGACATAAGTTATTTTGATATATGGCCAACAGCTATTCTAACTTTAAAAACATACTGCTAATTGTTTTACTTTATTTAACTTCTTTATTAAGATATTTAGTGTGTTCTAAAGGAGTATTTCAAATGAATCGTAAAAAATATCTTTTGTAAATCGATTATTTGTCAATAAAATCAGTTGTTTTTAAAACAATTTCAAACACTTGGTAAGCATTCCTGTGTAAACATTTAACATTTAAATTGTCAATTTAATTTTTGTATTTGTTACTTACGAACACTAACTAGACTTAGTCTTACGGGCATGCGCATTGTTCACAAATCTTCACAAGTTAAAAAACTTACGTCTGGTAAGACCGTTTAGCAGACGACCTTAAGCAAAGCGGTCTCGAATTTCTACAGCCCGGATGTAAAGTCGTCTGGTTAGTTCATTGAGTGACGCTAATGGAAGTTCCATGGTGGAACTTCTGCTGAATTCATCAGGTCGTGTTTCTGACAGATTATTTAGGAAAACATACCCAAAGTTTTGACAAGGAAAAAAATCAGAGCTATTTTGATGGAGGAACAGGTTATTGTTCAGCACGAGACAAACAATCGTATACTGTTTATTGTTGTTAGGATGAGTGTGGCTGATTACAATAAGGTTGTTTGATAATCAGTCAGTATTTAATTTTCTATATATATATAAAAAAAATCGCAAGTTGTTATAAGTAAATATATACAAGTATAATTATGTTGAAATTTCCGAAACCGTAAGGAAGATTGATAAAGCTAAGTATTCAGGATACCCAGCAATATATCTCCAGTAAATTCACCAATGAACTGCAATGTAATGGATAAAAATCTTACTTGAATCATGTGAAAACCTCTATCCTGTGTCTGACTATGATACCAACAGAAAAACCACGTGTGTTAGCCACGAAAGGTGTGCTAAAAAACAACAACAAAAATTAACCCAAATAGCAACAAAACAACAAACAATCCAAAACTCATACAATAAAATAAAATAAATAAAAACAAACAAAAAGAAATACACTGTATTTTTAGTTCGACAATGAATTACAAATCGAAGGAATATCGCTCATAAAATACTCATCGTCGACAGAATTTTAAATTATAAAATCTGATGAAATTGTTTTTACTGATTTTAAAGGCTTATGAACTCATATAAACCTAGCGAACAGGTGTTTAAGAGTTACGCACGTGTGCACGAATTTACTGTTATACAAATGTTGTTTTCGTATGCAAAAATTCTCTGAGTCAGGTTTAAATAAACTATCTATTTAAATTACCCTGAGTTGAGACATATGTTTATTAGATTGTGATCAATATTTAAAATATAATGAAAATACGTCCATAATTACAATTTCTATACTATCTAAAGTTTACATGATTTATTGAAAAAAGGAACGTTTGGGCTAATGCATCACTGTTGTGTAAATTAATTTTTGTGGATGAAAAATACGATTGAACAATCATTTTGTGTTATTTTAAATATTTTCAAATATTGTTTTTATTCAAATCATTCTTTCTCCTTTTCAGAAGATACTCTCAGCAAAGATGTGCAAGATGTCACGTGGGTCTTTCAGCGCACGAGCTTGTTATGCGTGCCAGAGATTGTATTTACCACATAGATTGTTTTCTTTGTTTCTCGTGCAATAAACCTTTGAGAACGGGTGACACGTACGGTATTCATTGTGACCAAGTTTTCTGTCAAGAGGATTATGAACATTTACTGAACAACTTTAACACAGACACGAGTTATTGTAATGAATATAGCACGAGTTTTCCGGGAAACATTGGGGATATGTTAACATTATGTGGGGAACCAATGTCCAAAGGCCGTAGTCGGAAACGAAAACACTTGCTTGCTCCTGACGGCTGCTTACAATTAGGTATGCATACGTATATTATATAGATTACATTTATACCAATGAACATATCTCGTTTGCAATTAGGGGTTTCTCTCAATGCTTCTTTTTCCACTCTAGACTATATATTGTTACAAGGGATAAAAGTTTAGTTTCCCATATCACACACAATTAATATGAAACAAGGAAATAACAAGCTTACATTTCTTACTTATTTTCAACTGTCAATAAGTGTCGTCCATTATCCAGCAGGTACGCGAGTTATTGTAAAACAGAGGATATTGAAATGTCGTTATCCGTCCGTCCGTCAGTATATCTTTCCAGCCGTATTTCCTTCTTAATCCTTATCATAGGTTTGTCCAATTTTCTTGAAACTTGGCAAGGACTTATATACGAATAGGAAAATAATGATCACTAGTTGTCCTCAAATTGAAGGGGTTATGAGGTTTTTGCACTTTGGTATTTTAAAAAAGCATTTTAATTCTATTTTGAGGCATTTTTTATGGAAGTCATCTGTAGAAAATAATAGACGATTAAGTAAAAAAAAATGATATAACGTTTGTTTAAGAAATGGATTAAACTTACTACAGTGTAAGTACCTCAAGATACTTGCAGACATCATGATCATGTAGAAAATATCGATTTTCTTCGTCGATTTTTACATTATCATTCTTTGACATACATGTACTTAAATCGGTGTGAAAAAAAATGGATTAGATGTCTTAAAGTGCATTTTTGGCGGGTGAAATTGTGAGTTTTTTAGCATTTTGTCAGTCGGGCGTCTGGTCCGGTATTTACCGGAATAATAATAATAATAATAATAATAATAATAACTTTATTTACCGAAGGTAACACATTAAGACATATACAGATTGCAACATCTTATTTACAATGCGGCCTTCTAAAATAAAAATAAAAACACACACACAAAAGAACACATATCAATCAAAGAAAATATAACATGTAAAAAGAAATGATTAAATGGTTATCACAATTTTAACATATATTAACACATATACTGAACATTCATACAATTCATTTTATTTATCATGAAACATAATACTTTCATCAGTGCATCATTTTAATCTGCAATTTAAAAAGTAAAATTAACTTACAAAATTACACAGTCAAACAACTTGAAACTAAGACAGACACCCATTATTAGAAAACATAATAATAAAAAACACATGTATGAATATAAAGAGCGTATCCTGTATATATAAGACAAACGGACCGTGCTAAAGTTGATTAAATAAGTATTTCTTGAAACATTTCTTAAATATTGACAATTTTGTTTTTCTTCTTATAGTCAGTGGTATGGAATTCCAAATAACCATGGCATTAAATTGGAATGTGTCATTAAAATAATTAGTACGTGGTTTGTAAGTCGAAATTAAATTTCCGTGAGATATCGATCTTAGATTATACTTTTGATTATTAGATATGGTAAGTAAGTCTCGGATATATTGAGGGGACATATTATTCAATGCTTTATATACTTGGACACCGCTGTGAAAAATACATCTTTTCTTGAAAGGCAATATTTTAAATCTTTTGTATAAATTTTCTGATTGCTTTCTCATTGGAAGGTCTAGAATAATTTTGCAAATTCGTGTTTGTATTTTGTATATTTGGCATATATATTTTTTGTTTTCTTTTCCCCATATATTACAACAATAATCAAAAATAGGAAGAAGGTATGCATTATAAAAAAACATGCGAGATTCCTTATTTAAAAAGTACTTTATACGCCTAAATAAATTAACTTTAGAGTTCAATTTTTTACACACATCATTTACCTGACAGTGCCAATTGAGTGTATTTTCAACATAAATACCAAGCAGTTTTTGTGATTCTACATTGTCAAGAGTTGAGTCGCTAATTTTCAAATTTAATGCTTTTGCAATCTTTAGCTTTTGTCTACTACCTACCAGCATACTTTTAGATTTTTTAGGGTGTAAAAGCATATTATTTATTTTACACCACTACGGTATTTAGTGTGGTGCGCCTCTCTTAAGAGATTATCATAGCACCGATTCAGAGTTTTGAAGCGTAGGAATAGCTAATAGCTTACGAATCCAGTACGATTCTTCTAATAAACGTTTCATATTATTGTGAGACAAATCTGGGTTGGGGGGGGGGGGGGGGAGCGGTTGGACGGAGCTATGTTGCTCCGTGGTTCTTAATTCGGCTATGCACGTTAATACTTTTTATGTTGTTGTATATACATGTATTTTTTTTTTAATTAATAAGTTAAAAAGGTAAGAACAAATAACTATTTATTTATGTATTTTATTTATTGAAAAAAATGAACGTTTGGGTTAATGCATCAATTTTATTTATTATTATTATAATATTATATTATCATTTATTAATAATAAAAATGATAAAAAAAAAACTGACATTCTTAATAAACATGAAATATTTGGGTGTAGAAAAAAACAACAAATAAATGTCAAGCAAATTTAACAATATATTAAACATGAAGTTATTAATACCATATTAATATATTGCTTTCGTGACGTAAAATACAATTACATCTTACTTATAAAACTATGGACTCCTAAATGCAAGCGTCTTTATAAATGGGATGGGGTTTGGGGATGTACAATGAATGTACTATAGTTATTGCCCTAGTTCCAGGCTCGTTATAAGAGGGGTATTTAAAGATATATGACTATTGTTAAACAATTATGTATAAATTTTCTTGAGGTACAAGACAGCATTTTTTGGCCATTATAACGCCGGTGAAAGTAGTAATACACGAATAGCTCGTCGTTTTAAAAAATGATGTCATAATACGTGGTGGATATAAGGTCTATAAGCACAATAGTAAAGGTACTGGCAACCTTGGGACCCGTGGTTCTTAATACGGTTGTGCACGTTAAATTTACCATGCGATATAGAATCTATTTCCGGTATTGACATGACACAGTGGAATACTTTTAAAATTGTTTGTGAAAGAAACTACTTATCCTGTTGTTTTGTTTATAAAATAACTTAATATACGTCGATAGTGATTTTGTATATATTATATTTTAACACGGTATTTTGTAATAATTGTTGTCGGTTAAATTAAAGTTAATTATTCTTGAAACAGTTTATTCTCTTTTTATTTCTTCGACTGTCAAACTATATCACAACTAAAATCTCTGGTCAAGAAACTACAGTTATTTTTGTCAAACTCAATTATTTCTAAGTATCAGCGCGAACTTTGAGAGCTAACATCCGTCTTGTTGCTAATTGGGCGCGCGGACGTGTTAGAAAGCACCATGGTAGGGACTAATTGCCTCTCAAAATAATCTTATAAAACGGAATGGCTTCTTCGGGAAGCACGAACATCAACGATGGAAATTAAACGTAATGAAAGTTGAGATGTGTCAGACCCTGTTTGCTTTTCTTATCAATCTTGTAAGCACACCTGAGAGTTCCTATCACATCAAACAAATACTTTTCAATAAAAACTATAGCGGTTTTTGCACACAAAAAACACACTGAACAACTTCACGTTTTATATCCTTTTTTTATAAAACATTTCAACTGAATGGCAATAATTCCAATTCTAAATTGAGCATACAATTCTGATACGCGTTAAGAGTAGGTTTGTACGGCAGATATACATTAATTTAATTGTTATTTGTTTAGTTAGCCCCCTTATCCTACCTTTCTTGAAGTCACATAATGGCATGATACAAGATTAAATAATCGACAAGATTCATTATTCTTTCACTTTAACTTTCATGTATGGTGGTATATTTCTGCCACCAGATAACCATATAACTAACTAGTTAATTAAGAGGTTAACTAGTTACGTAACTAGTTAACCTCTTAATTAACTAGTTAGTTATATGGTTATCTGGTGGCAGAAATATGCCACCATATTCATGAACAAAAAAATGTTTGTTGTAAATTAAGAAATCTTGGTCTGTATAAGCGCTATTGATACTTGGTTTTATGTTATATTGACAATGCATTAACACATTGATTCACTTTTCTAATACAGTTTTATAATATGATTTATGTGGCTTAATGTACAATTTCTTGTTGTTTAATATTTCCTTTGTGTATTTCATTATATTAAAAAAACTACTGTGAGTAAAAAGATATAGTTTTGCTTAAAAAAAACCCTGTTCTTTCACTCCCTTTAACGGTAACTACTTACGTGAACAAGAGGTTTCCTGTTCACTAGTACATCTGAGTGGATGTAGTAGAAATCCTCTCAAAGTTCAACAATGTCGATAAGATTTCCCCTTCTTAGACAAAGTAATTTGTAATGCCAAACTCACAGCAAGAACATTGCTTTTTGGTACAATAATAAATACACATAATATACATGTACATAAACAATAGTCTTAATATTTTAGTCCTAAAGTTGTGCTATGTTTCCAAAATTCGTTACAAAGATTAAGAATTTAAATTAAAAAAAAAAAATATTATAATTAGAATTTTAATTATTGTATACATGCATATGCAAAGTTCGTTATTTTCTGTATCCAAAACAGTGAAGTATAATTATATCTACACGAAGAGGTGTAAGATGGAGTGTCCTAGCACCATTGTAATGTCTGATATACAAGAAATTATAATGTGGCACGGTGGGGGGTATGTGAATAATTAAACAATCTAGTATATATGTAACTTTTAATGATTTAGATATTTTTTTCAAGAATGACAGGAGTCACTACTTTTTAAAAGTAAATAAGAGACTGTGTAAAAAGTCATTAGAATGACTACAGTTGAAATAATATTGTTATTCAGTCGTGCTGAATTTGTATAGTGCCTTAAATTTGGAACTTGAAGGGATATTTTTATGAAAAAATAAAAATGTTTAGTGTACAGAGCCTCAAGTTCCAGCAGGGTACGGGTTAATATACAGACCTTCCCGGGAAAAATGTTCGGAAAGGGAGGACACATAAATGTTATATTATCAGTATTTTGGCATATGTTATAGCTGGTAAATATGCTTATGTTATAGAATAAATGCTGGAATGGTTTCTCTAAAACAACAGCTGTCAAACTTACAATATACCACCAACGTAATAACATTGCCAGGCATTGACAGGGTCAGAACATATACTGTCTGTTAAATTCATTCATACATCTGCCTAATAGTTCTACCAGATATCAGCTCGGTGTCTGTCTTTTTACAAATTGTGCCCCAAAACAATGAGCAGAGGCGGTGTGACATTCCAATAGATTTACTTTTTACTGTTTTACTGGCCACATTACAGTTGTTGCCTTTTTGAGGGAGGTGTCGCTCGTTTCATTGAATTTGTAAGTACATGTATAACAAACAATGGAAAACGAAGTTAAAGGATTTATTTCAAAATTTGCTTCTTTGTTTTGTTTTTACTAGTTAAAACGACGTTTTCATAGAACACGGTCATAAAGTAAAGCATAGACAATAAACATTACTTTAACTGAATGATGTAAAATATTTGTACAATTATGCTACAAAGCAAAGTTTCATAAAACTTCTGAGATTATGAAAATATGATTTGTCTACGTTTCCGGTTCAGTTGACATTGTACTGATCAATAAGTAAAATAGTCAATGATGATGATTAAGATGGTGATGATGATGTGATAACAAGTAAATTATTTTTATAAGCATCATCCATTCCTCAAATTTTGTTATTAGAAAAAAGATAATTCGGCATCGATATTTTAGCCTTTTCTATTATATCTAAGTATAGCGGTTGTGGGATAATTGTAGCAGAATGATGATAGGTAGAAGTGTGTTATAGATTCCATAATTTCGTCCTCAGCAGGGCATGAGTTATATCGAGTACGAACATCAGTTATTGCATCTTCCCTGATAAAACATAAAACGCCTCCAACTGGGCTATTTCTTGGCAAATAAGGGGTATCAGATGATCCAAACACATACACTGCATATTGCACTTAACTTTTTAGGTTAAATGCTGGCAAATTAACTCACACGAATTACGTAAGTCATATGCCAGTTTTCTGCTAAGATTTAATGTCAGACAAAATACAGCAGAAAATTTTGCGTTGCCAATGTTTTTCTTCTTTTGTAGCGTATTGCCACGTCTTCAGTTTTGTATTTGTTCCAAATTAAATATGTAACAAATCTATTTATTCTGTGTTATTTAGCGCAACTGTGTAATAATAGATTTTCTTTCACCTCAAACTGTAATTACCCCGAACATTTATCTGTAACACAATCTAGTACCTATGTCACTTTAAGGAAAAAGAGCAATACACAGCGCTCTCAAATCAAACATCCGTCTGTAAAAGTAAGCCAATTTAGATGTTTCGTAAAAAGTTTATATAGCTAACCATACTGGATAATTCTTTAAAAAAGAATTGCTGTAATAAAATCGTCATTTCAGGAAAAGCGTGCATTGAAAAAGAAATAGGAAAAGATGTTACGAGAGTTTATATTGCTGCACATTTATTATCATGATATAATCTTCTTATCTCGTCTGTAAAAACTAACTATTTCCATAGGTATAGTTATAACCCATTGAAGCAGCCGCTTGAATATGTTAACATACCTTCAATCATAATTCATTTTCTCATCATTTGAATCACTGAAAGTAAGTTCTACATTGCATATTTGAACAAAAAAAATATATAACGCAACATTTCAACGCACTGGCAATCAATCAATCTTGCGAGATGAGATTTCATATCACGTGTCAGGTATTGACCGTATCTTAGAAAATCTCGTGAGATAGATCGGATTTTTCCCGCCACACACAATGTTACTATGAATGTGTCACGTGTCAATCACGTAGTCCAAAGCGGAACAATCTTCCGAATTTTTTTACTAAAGTATTATAATATGTAAACTATGTATTGTACAACTCATCTTGTGATATTTTCATTAAGGGTGGAATTAATCATGAGTAAATACACAGTATGTCGAGTTAAAATCTTCTGAATCAATTAAAATGTACTCGTATATTGCACTATTTTGCAATGTCAAAGGATTTTATAAGCAACTATATAAAATAAATGCAGTTACATGTATCAACCACGTTATTCTAAAAATACATTAGTGTACATATAATGTTTTTTTTTAATTCAAAAAGATTTAAATGTAACTCTTTCAAACTATATTTCAAGAATATCCACAACTTATTTGTTAATAAAATATTAAAGATTATATACAATGCTCTCATACTAACGTTTATATCTTGATAATGACCGACAAATTGAAATATATAAACCATTTAAACAGTAGCGGTGAAAACATGTTCATACAGAAATGAAAGAAAGCGACTGTAGGTTTATCTCTGTGAGATAATGAGCAACTGAGATGTTTGGATAACTGGCCAGTGAAAACAAACCGCACGTCAAATATCTATCAACACCTGACCGTATTTCACCAAATAGATACAGTTACGGGTACTTACACCATTAGAAGTATCGCTAATTGCGGTAAACGAAGTCCCTACGGAGTCGATACACTAATTAATGATTGAAAAGAAAAACAGGTTAAAAACAAAAAGAAATAATAAGCAGATATTCCTCTCCTTGCGATTGAGGAAAAGAAAGAAATGTTTAAAACACCTTAAAAATCATTTTTGATAAAATTGCATATGTAAACATACTAACACTCAGCTTGGACATTCGATGTCACTTTTAAGTCCCAGCTTTCAGCTATAAACACAACATACATGATGGTGTTCTTGAGGAAAAGGTCTGTCAGGGAGTCCCTAAATAAACTTAATGCGAAGCTTAAAGAAAATTTAGCATGGCATGTAACCTATTCGTTTTCATTAGGCCTGATTGTAAAGAAAGCTTGTAGCTTCTCTGTTATAATTTCAGGCATATTCACAAATGACCATGGAGAAATACTATCACGAGATGCGTTTAATGCTAGTCATCCTCCGAGACAAAAACGAGTGCGAACTTCTTTCAAGCACCACCAACTTAGAACTATGAAATCTTATTTTGCAATGAATCACAATCCAGACGCCAAGGACCTTAAAGAATTATCAAGAAAAACTCAGCTTAGTAAACGTGTGCTACAGGTACTTCTTTCTGCATGTCATCATACTTGACCGGTACTTCAATATATAATGCACATTTTACTTTTTTCAATCCATCTAAGTAAGTTATCCGCCATGATCGGCACTTTGCCTCTAAAATAAGCGTCAATATGTCCTGTTGCAAGAAATATCTTGTCACTTCACCGTTTTTTTTAAATAATAGTGATAAAAATAGATGCCATATACTGGTATAGGATATGGAACGAATGCCTCAAGCCATATAAATCATTTGCTTAGGACAAACGAATTCTGGATCTTGTAGTTACATGGAAAAAAACTTTCTTTTATTCTGATACCAGAAACTTTCCTGAAAAAAAAACAACAAGAAAAAAGGATAGATCTATATACATGACAACACAGCTAAATATCGTTTAGACAGAGAAAAAATGAATGAGATAGGGGAGACAACTAAATTATAAAATTGTTCTTTTCTTTACAGGTTTCCTCTCTCTTCAAAGCACACTTACCTAAATGCATTGTATTATAATACAAATGTACATAAAGTCATCTGATTTCAGGTATGGTTCCAAAACGCACGTGCAAAGTATCGACGAAGTGCCGCGAAACAAGGCAATGAAATTCTAGAAGATGGCAGTAGTTCTAAGCCAATCGCAGATGACAGTGAGACTTCCTGTAGGTCGCCATCAGCTCTCTCTGACGTCAGTTCTAACCATTCAGCTGCATCGTCACTTGATACAAACAACCAATCAGTGGTCTCGTCTCTTGGCGTTACGGAAGAACACGACGAGGACATCGAGCATATTAACGAAATTTTTTCTGATGAAAATTCGGCACCAGCCTAATGCTTTTGATACAAACATTTGACACTGACTTTATATATCAGTATGCAAGATACATGTATTTTTTTTCATACACATGTCTGGACACTTAATATATGAAATATAGAAAAAGGCTTGGAATAAGTTGAAGTTAGCGAACTCAAAACATATAAAGTTTTGCAGCTAATAAGATATATCAGCAATGCATCCAAAATTGCGGTGGGGTCCCCACCCTTTTTATATGAAGCCATTTGTTCCTTACATGGATTCAGAAATATTCATAAAAAGAATCGGCGTAAAAGAATTTTATTATATCTAGTCAAAATGTGTAACTTAATTAAACTATTTATTTTGTGTCTACTGTGAGAGTAACATTATCTCTGGTAGAAAAAGTATAATCTTATCTTCAAGAAGAAGAAATGTCATTTCTTATGAATAAATAAATTATAGTTATCTTTATTACATATGTGCAATACTGTTTTGTTTTATAAACTTACATGTCATATAATTATATTAATAATAAACTTCCGACATTGTATCGCTGTGTTATTTGAAAAAAAAACAACGGTATTGTGATAAATTATTTTTTTTTAAATGTTTAATATTCTACTCCATAAATGACGAGAGCACTGCAAAGGTAGGCAAATATAAGCTCAAATTAAAATTTGTTTGAGTAATCAAAACTGATCTTTCAATTGGGAAAGTAAGACAGTAAGTATAAGACAAATTTTATTTATAGTCGGTTATGGTTAACAGTACACAACATAAGCTTTAAGCTTGTGTCCGACATAAAGTGACTCATTCATGAAATATGTAAAAATGTTTCACTTCTATCATCCTTTAAATATCAGATGACCCCAGGGTGGGGCAAATCTAAATCCCAGGGTCATGACTTACATAACTTTTGTAGAGATCCACTAAGAAATGCTACAAAAATATAAGCTCTGGACACAATGAGATTTAAATGTGATTTCCTTTATAAGTCTATATAAATCAAGTGACTCGAAGGGCCAATATTTACCAAGCGATTAAAACCATTCATGTGAAGGTCGACAAGACAATGCTACATGCCAAATATCTAATCTCTGGGCATTATAGTTTGATACAATAAGACTTAAATGTGGTTTTGTTTCTAGTCTATGTCATCATCAAAGAATAAAAACACTGTACATCTCAGAAATGTTACAACAACAAACATTTATTGTTTAAGAGACCCCAATTGTTTGAGCGAAGATGCGTACATGTCAAGCTCACATTGCCATTTAATGTCCTATTTAATGGATTAACCTCGGTATAACCTTATTAAACCTAGATAAATTACTTACTTTCTTTCCTTACCAAAGATTTCAAACTTAATAGGATGCTCACTGTCACAGAGCAGTCTTGGTGCACCAATGCGTGAAAGTCAAGGTCACAGTGACTGTGTGCTTTTCCTCACAATAACAAGAGAACCAGTTAACCCGTAGCTTCTTATTTCATAGGTTGAGAAGAAACCCGTTGTTGTTTTAAGGCACTGGTGCATAAAGGTCAAGGTAACAGTGACCTTGAATGTGGACAACCATATGAATAAATATTTGTTAGTTCATAAATAGAATACATGTATACTTTAATTTCTGTTTCTTTTTCTATTACGTTTATAGAAGGATTGAGTTCTATTCGGTATCATTTGGCAATTCCATTCACCGTTGAAATACTTGTAAAATATCTCAAGGTGATATTACATGAAATTACATGTAACTATTTAGAAAAATATTTTGCAACACACTTTATTCTAGTGTATATTGACTGCCTTTTTTGTGAACTACATTGTCTGCAATATCTGGATATTCCATGGTGTCTGCTTCCTCTGATGCCTCGTCTATCACAGCATTTTACCAACTTGGGCATTCTATACCATCTGCAATATGGTTTTCGTGAGATAAACTCAATCAAAAATGCTAGAAAACGACCATCTTGTATCCGTCTATAGCGATAGATAGATAAATAAATAAACGTTAAGCATTTTAAGAAGATTCTAATATAGCTTTAGAAAAGGTGAGCGATAAAACTTACATTAAAATGCTCGCACCGGTTCTCTTTCTTGCATACAGAATACATTAACAACCTTTAACAAGACGTTGATTAAAAAGTTTGTCTATTTTTAATGAAACTGCTTTACATCTAACCTTAACATCAGTTCAGCAATAAGAAACCCTTAAAAAAGAATTAAGTACCCTAGAAAAGTAGGTATAAGATTAATGGGGACATGGAGTTCAAGCCATCGAATGTCAAAAAAATCTGGGTTATACCTAGGAAGCATACCTAATAACTATGGCCGAGTGGTTAACGCTTCGGACTAGTAATCTTATGATCGCTACCCGCATGGGTTCAAACCCTGACAGGGGCAAGTCGTTGTTTCCTTGAGCAAAAACTTTACACTCATTGCTCAGTACTGGTTGGTTCCAGGAACGGATTCGAAAGTGTGTTTATAAGCTAATAGCTTCCTACACAATCGAACTAAAATAAATTCTGTATAATAAACTAATCGAATTATCTACGTCACAGGGAGTAAACATTCAACACCAGCTAATTATTTCTCCATTGAACTACTTTACGGGCGGTTGCATCTGACTAAAATGTAAGAGTACATATATTAATGCTCTCTCATCACAGGGGAGGAAGTGTTACACGAAGGATGGAGTTCTTATGATAACTTGTTTGGAGTTCTTATGATAACTGTCACGGAGTTCCTGGAAAATGTTACGGATTTCTGTGGAAAACTTTTCTATATACTTGGAGAACTCGCCTAAAAAATGGTTATTTTTAACTTTAAATGGGGAGTTTGAGGTGCTAAATTAAACTTTGATAATTAAGCTTGCCCTACATATTGTATTTTGTTTCAGAAAAAATCTTTTAGTCCATATTTTGTCGCCTTTTGAAAAAAATCTGCATGTTTTGAGACAAATTACCAAATTACTTGCTAATTCGTACATATTGACCTTTTCATTTGTGATCTTCTTCGTTGCTATACTTAATTACCTAATTATTATGGAGAGCTGCAAACATAAAGCCCGGGCTAATAGATTTATACCCGAATTTTCAAATGTTACGGAGTTCTTGCGATAACTCAAAATATGTCCTGGAGTTCTTATGATAACTTTTGTTACTGCCAGTGTGTTTTTGTGCTTAATCACGGCGCGTTTAAGCGTATTTTATTAGACAATAAGTGTGTAAATCATTATGAAGCATAGTACGCTTATCATTTGCACAAAAATTTGGTTATATAACGTTGGTTTTGATCGTGTTTTTCAGTTCAAGAGATATTTTTCTTACCTCCGTTTCTTGTGTTTTTTGTGTTTGTTTTGGTCTTTTTGTGTGTGTGTGTGTTTTTTATATTTTATTGGAATGACTGTAAACATACTTGATGTAGAGCATTTACTTACAGGATAAAAATACGCTTTGAATCATGATTTCGTCATATATACATTATTCCCGGCAGTTTTAGAGAACAGTAAGTAACTATGCTATCGGTATGCATGTAAATGGTTTTCAGCAAAATAGGAGGTAGTATGCACTACCTTTATCTAAATTTAATGAGGTGGGTGTCGTCTGTATGTTTCAACGGGTATTTCAATTTCCAAAAGGTATCAGTTTTTGTCATAGAAACTTATAAAGTTCTATGACAATGATCACGGTGCATATCCATATCTGTACCCTCTTTGCGAAATCTGCTCAAACGGTACCCTCTTCGAACATGCACAGGTCATTTTCTGCTAAAAACAAACCAGCGATGGATAACAATCCAGTAAAATTTCATTGTAATAAGGAAAGGAGGTTTGACACGTAGAAAAGATGTATACCACGGAACACTAGAATGTTTCATTTATGTGCTGATTTGTCATGTGCACGTTTTTCATGTACTGCAAATTCACAATAAACTACAAAAAATCGACATATCTTGCCTCGCCCATCACATCGACATATTTTTTCGGGCTGAAATGAACCTATGGCTTGATTATATATGCATCACACATATTTAATATGTTCATATACATATCATCTTCGGACAAATGGCAGTATATTGTCAAAAATAAATGGAAAATTCATAAAAACACCCTACTTTCGGTTTTGCAGCGGCACGGGCTACCTCTCTTCATTTGAATTTTCATATCACAGGTACCCTCTCATTTTTTAACACATAGGTACCCTCAAAGCACGACATATACTTTTATGTGTTAATCGCTAAGTATGTAATATTTACATATAAGTAAGAAATATTACATACATACTTAACGATTAACGCAAATAAAAGCATATGTCGTGCTTTGAGGGTACCGTTTGAGCAGATTTCGCAAAGAGGGTACAGATATGGATATGCACCGTGATCATTGTCATAGAACTTTATAAGTTTCTATGACAAAAACTGATACCTTTTAGAAATTGAAATACCCGTTGAAACATAAAGACGACACCCAACCCACCTCATTAAATTTAGATAAAGGTAGTGCATACTACCTCCTATTTTGCTGAAAACCATTTACATGCATACCGATAGCATAGTTACTTAATGTTCTCTAAAACTGCCAGGAATAATGTATATATGACGAAATCATGATTCAAAGCGTATTTTTATCCTGTAAGTTAATGCTCTAAATCAAGTATGTTTACAGTCATTCCAATAAAATATAAAAAAAACACACACACACAAAAAGACCAAAACAAACACAAAAAACACAAGAAACGGAGGTAAGAAAAATATCTCTTGAACTGAAAAACACGATCAAAACCAACGTTATATAACCAAATTTTTGTGCAAATGATAAGCGTACTATGCTTCATAATGATTTACACACTTATTGTCTAATAAAATACGCTTAAACGCGCCGTGATTAAGCACAAAAACACACTGGCAGTAACAAAAGTTATCATAAGAACTCCAGGACATATTTTGAGTTATCGCAAGAACTCCGTAACATTTGAAAAATCGGGTATAAATCTATTAGCCCGGGCTTTATGTTTGCAGCTCTCCATAATAATTAGGTAATTAAGTATAGCAACGAAGAAGATCACAAATGAAAAGGTCAATATGTACGAATTAGCAAGTAATTTGGTAATTTTTCTCAAAACTTGCAGATTTTTTAAAAAAAGGCGACAAAATATGGACTAAAAGATTTTTTCTGAAACAAAATACAATATGTAGGGCAAGCTTAATTATCAAAGTTTAATTTAGCACCTCAAACTCCCCATTTAAAGTTAAAAATAACCATTTTTTAGGCGAGTTCTCCAAGTATATAGAAATGTTTTCCACAGAAATCCATAACATTTTTCAGGAACTCCGTACCAGTTATCATAAGAACTCCAAACAAGTTATCATAAGAACTCCATCCTTCGTGTAACACTTCCTCCCCCGTGCTCATGGGACCGTTGGAACGAGTACATAACAGGTCAACCAAAAAGGCAAACATAACCCTTTGTTTCTTACGCCATAAAATACCAATCAGCTCAGAACCCTTTAAAGACATCGTATCGATCACAATTAGAATATGCATCTGAAGTATGGTGTCCCTATTATCAAAACTCAAATTAATCAAACAGAATATGTCCAAAGAAGATCTGCGCATTACGAACATCAGTGTTACCAAGATGTTACAGTCACTCAAATGACACCGACAGCACCTTATACAACTTTAGGCTCTCCCAGCACAGACAGACTACGACAAATCTATATTCTTTTAAAGATAGGGTTCAACTGGCACCCAAAGAGGCAGATTTATCCCCGGTTTCAGAGCTGCAGCCCCATCCCCCACCTCGGCCCAAAGATACTTTTTCGAACTGGGCTGGAATATTTTCATGTCACCCAAAAATACGTTTATGAACTCACATTTATAAACGATTTGAACCCCAGCCGGATCTTGTGAGAAGATGTCAGTGTCAGCCATTTTCTGACGCTTAACTTGTTTAATATATTGGTATTTATATTGATACTTATGGATGTTAGGTTATTTAATCTATATTTATATCGTAGAAGAGAAACTTTATTAAGCGTTTAAGTTATGCAAAATATAAATGTTAGCATTAAAGCTATAAAATAATTGAAACTCACGAACTGCTTTTATGTGATCAACACTGAACACTAGCAAAAATCCGTCTTATTTCAAGGTTTATTGAGTTAAACATTGAATTGTGATATCGAACTACTAAAATAATCAATAACAAACGATAATTTAGTCATCTGCAAAAAATATTGCTGTATTTTGAAACATTAAATTAAGAGGGAAGTCAATTCCGTAAACTGAACATTACTTGCTGGTGATTGTGAACCCTACTTGTGAGTTTACGAATTTTATCTGTACCCTGACTTGTGAGTATTTTTAAAGATTTAATGCAGAGAACGTTAATTATTTAACGCATTTATTTGTTTATTGACAGGCAAAATGGAAGAATTCAGTTGTCTTCATTGCCCTCTTTCTCTTAAAAAAATACTAGTAATTCGGAAACACTATTGTTCATAATTTGGACATCAGAGCAAAAGCTTAAAATAACAATTTCTCAGTTTGACAACAATAACAGAAACATTAGAATCATACTCAAAAGACTTTAGAATTATTCCAAAAGAACTGAAAAAAATAAAAAAGGACTTTAAAAGCAAATGATATTACAAAAACAGTAAAAATTTCAAGACTAGAAGGACTTGAAAAATAATCTCTAATCAAGAAATGTCAAAAAATCAAAACGCCTGTTAAAGATGTTCACACATGGAAAAAAGATATGTTTTTTAGTATAGAAGACGAAGAGTATAAGTTTAAACTTGGTGTCAACTTATTTCACAGAGCCCACATTTATGTTGTGTTTCAGGGAAGTGTTTGTTACACGAAAGCTACCGTCAAGACCCTCAACTACAAATGATTCATCCAAATCCATCTGAAATACATGTATATGGCAATTTATAGAAAGGAACTGGATTTATATATATCTTTTGACTTAAGATAACTTATGATAGCCAATGATAAACTTTTAAAGTTGTGTGGAAAGAAAACTAACAAGTTATCTTAGATACTGACAAGACTGTAAACTATTTAAAAATAAGTGGAAATAAACTCTACCTTTTAGACATTTAACAACAATATGCAGGAAACTCCTTAAAATGATTTATTAAGAGTGATCCTAGTCGTGCTTGTCAGAAAAAGAAAGTCAAGGAATTTATGAGAATATAAAACCGTGTTTCAAAAAGCATATTGAAATCAACGGTAGGTGTAAAGCTTTCAACATGTTGAAATAAGTAATCTGCCAAAAAATCCTGTGATGATCTTTCGAGGAGGATGGATTGATACGTGACGTTATACAACGGTCACGTCAAAACCAACAACAATGCCGTTGAACTTAATAGTAGAAACGTTTATAGTACTGTTGTTATATCTTAGCTTTATTTCTTTTCAAAGAAAAATGAAAGATAAATGAAGATAAGATTTGTTGGTTGATAATTCCTGTGAAGAAATAATTTTCTTTCTAATTCGTATTACCAGCTACTTCATTCTGGTATTTCCATGGAAAGTGAAAACATGATGAAGGTCGATCCATGTGCAGTGTTGGTTACTTATATAGAACTAAAAGATGTGTCATGCTCTTGTGACATAATAACTTCATATTCTGCAAGATATAATTTGGAACATAGGACAAAAACAATAAAAATCATCAAAAGTGACTCGCAAGTTATGTTCAGTGAAAAACACAATTAGGTACAGATCATTAAAATTGTTTTAGCAAGACGGGTACAGTTATCAGAATGTTTGCCTCTATTATTTACTATGTTTTTTTATCAATATTCAAAGATATCTACACAGGTGTCTGTGTGGTAAGACGAGGTAAGACAATAAAGTTAAGATTCAGTTACGAGTTATCAATAGTGAAATAGAACAATTTAAGCCATAAATTTGCTTGTGTAATCGTACATAAACAAAACACGAAGGAAGAGCACAGCGTTTATGCGCATAAATTTAAAGAAGCTGGTTATAGATATATTCTATAAGGAAAGAAAAAAATTTTCTTAATATGATTAAAATGTTTACATACCGCCACAGATTAGATTCAAGCCGTCTTAAAAAGTTTTTATGGGTCACCCCGCCTGTTTGTACGGAACTGATGTTGGCGGATCTTCTCACAAGATCCGGTGGGGGTACAAATCGTTTATATACTGTGGAACTGGGCTGGAATATTTTCATGTCACCCAAAAATACGTTTATGAGCTGGGCTGGAATATTTTCATGTCACCCAAAAAATACGTTTATGACTGGGCTGGAATATTTTCATGTCACCCAAAATACGTTTATGAGCTGGGCTGGAATATTTTCATGTCACCCAAAAATACGTTTATGAGCTGGGCTGGAATATTTTCATGTCACCCAAAAATACGTTTATGAACTGGGCTGGAATATTTTCATGTCACCCAAACATACATTTATGAGCTGGGCTGGAATATTTTCGTGTCATGTTAATGCATTATTGGTGATACTCTCTTATCAAAACATTTAATTGTCAATCTTTTGCTCATCGTCGGTTACCCACGGTATATATTCCGTACATACTACATTATCTATATATATATATATCTATTATATAGATAATGTAGTATCTATATATATATATATCTATTATATAGATAATGTAGTATGTACGGAATATATACCGTGGGTAACCGACGATGATCCGAAGACTGGCAAGGAAGAACTAATCTACGTTATCCGAAAAATCGTCGGTCTATGTCGGTTTCAAAAAAAAGACCGTCGACCTGAGGAGACAGATTTTAGCGAATACGTTAATGAATAGTTTTAAAGACTGTCGATTATTTTGTATATAACCAAATATCTGCAGTTATTGCTAATTTTTTTAATAATGAATTCTTTATTTCAGTCTTTGGCGGTCATGGAATTTTTATTATTGTATAATTAATTGATTTATATTGATATATATTTTTTACTTTATATTTAAAGTACAACTTAAAAGACATAAAATCTAAATTACTAAAACATATTTATTTGCACCTTGATTTTTTTCATCACAGTCCCTTTCGTCATTCAAGATATTGACACGAGTAAACTGTCGTCCTGTCATTTAGTCTTATCAGTTGAGTTCATAACAATTATGTTTATGGTCTAGTCAATATACCATAATATTTAGGTCAAATTACCACTAATTGCAAAATTTTTAAAAGTTTGTTTTTCTGAAACTAGTATGTATGTACATTTATCACTAAAAAGTCCCGAACTTTTGTTGCTACAATAGCTTAGAAAATGATGCCTGAACTACATGGTACCTTGGATTTTAAAAAATATATACAGAATCAGGAAGCCAGTTTTCATATTAATATGTATTGCAAATTTTAAAATTGTATTAAATATATCATTACAGCATCAAATAATAAATAACAAAATAATAATGCCAATCAACGATAATGCAGTTGGCATATGATTACCAACTTTTTACTTAACTGCATAAAATATTACCCTACCCACTAATGATTTTACAAAAGTAATTGATAAATTTATCAATGGAAACGAGAATTATATTTTGCTTGTGTTTAACGTCGCACCAACATAATAAAAGTAATATGGCGACTTTTAAGCTTACCTAGTGGATGATGAGCGTGCATTATTTCAGGTACAAACGGGCGTGTGAGTAGAACAACCGTCTCACATGAAAGAATATGGCCCCTATATGGCTCAAAGCTCAAACCTACATGGGTGAGAGGTTTGTGGTTTAAAGCCAACGACCTTATCCACTCCCCGCTAAATTAATTAAAAGAACATTTTAATGTTATATATATATATATATATATATATATATATATATATATATATATATATATATATATATATATATATATATATATATATATATATATATATATATATATATATAAAGATATTTGACAGGTTATACCTTTTATAATAGATTGTTTGCATACTGGCCATAGCTTTCGCAGAAGCGGTGGATCCATTGCAGCGTCGGTGGAGTATTCGTCGCAGAAGCGGTGGATAAAATATGGCCGTTTGCTGTTGTCGGTAAGCATATGACTGAATTTTGTTTAATGTTTTAATACTTTACTGGAGACTGGAGTATATGTATACTCTTTCAACTTCTTACACGCACACGGTGCAATTCATTGCCGTTATGCCAACACTTCTGTACAGTTTGACGAGTGGACGCCACTTTTGCCTAATTTTGGTTAAAACACGTACAAATGTGTGCGACCCCATAATACAACGGCATCACATCGTATGAATGATACTTTCACAAATTAACCCTAATTTGGAAATTTGTGAAATTATTATTGCCTGTTTATAAAATAAATGACAAAAAAATGTTTTCAACGCAGACGGCGGTGGATTCGATTGCAACGCAGTGCGGTGGGCCCAATACCATTTATGCATATCTTGAGGGACATAACGCACTTTTCAATTGAGTTCAACCTTTTTTTTTACTTTGACATCCGAGAAACGTGTTTATTTGATGTTTACAACGATCTTAATTATTAAATATATGCTCGTACAAATAGATGTTCGAGTTCTTTTCCATTTTCCTTCCATTGGATCCACCGCTTCTGCGAAAGCTATGGCCAGTGTGATCTCTTTAGGTTGGCAAGAAGTTTCAGCACCCCGTTTCTGCTGACAGGTATATCATCCATTTGAGGGTACTTACAGTATTTTGTGGGGTCAAGGTAATAGACTTTTTGCAGGCAAGTTTGTTTTATAGACAGTGGAGGGGCACTGAAAAAAAAACAGATTGGAACTGCCTGTTCAGTATATTGGCCTTGTCATGGTTGTTTGATTTAACATAGCCTTTTGTTTATCTTGTTTAGAATATTTTAGATGAGAGTACATTTTTTAGTAGAAAATTTAGTTTGAGTGTCTGTGGGATCATTGTCATCAAGTTGAAGTATGTGTTCTTAGTGTCGGGCGTAAGATGTTTTAATTTAAGTTTTGATGAGTGCTTTCAATGTTTTGAATTTTTATCTTAGTTCATAATTCAATTTTTCTTTTTAGTTTTTGGTATACATGTAGATGGTCTCTTTTGTAGATGGTCTCTTTTTGTAATGAGTGTTTATTGCCTTTGTTATCCAGGGTAGGGATTTTTTTTAGATCCTATTCTTTTTTATTAGAACAAATTTAGCGATTGTAGTTTCAATTGCAGATTTATATTGAGTCCATTGTTCTTCAACTGAAAGTGTATCAACCTTAATTATGACTTCTTAGCTAAGTATGTGCATATGATTGTATTTTCTGATCGCAAGATCAGTAAATACATAGCTAACATCCACGGTCTAACACAAAATTTCCTCACAGACCGAACAACGCAAAGTAGTTCTCACTCAAAACTGCTTAAAAACCAGCAATTTAAAATAAAGAATAATTTGTAATGTAGGCATTTAACGAATTACAGTGTATTAAAAGTTTAGATTAGTCAGTAGAAATATAAGGTTACAATCACAAATTTCGCGGATGAATATCTTTTTTACCCAATGAAAAAAGTTCGACTATTTCCGTAAAGCTTAATCAATGAAAATGCTATTTTAACTATGTCGATTACCGAATACTCCAGAGCGTAGTACACAAATAAATCTGACTGTCGAGTAGTGGAATATATACATGTCGGACTGTTTTGGCGAAAAGATTTTCGCTAAATTATTTTCACTAGTGTTTAACAACAGGTTTATCGTGAACAAAATACCTCGAAATTAATAAGGATTACAAAAACGAAATGGAAAATTATAATGTATTTTTTTTTTATTCAAACTACATACGTATTACTTCACCGTAATCCTTGTCGAGGCAACATTTTTTGAAGTGTCTTTTTTTAAGGAAGTAGCCACGATATGCAAGGATAAAGTGTGGCTGTCATAAAAAATGAAAAATGATTTTTGATGTATCTCTAGGCATGCAAAATTCCATATGTATCAATCTCAAACTGTTAAAGAAAAAAATCTAAACGCAGTCGCTGCGTGAGATGAATTATAGTATATAAAAATAAACTTATACAGGAAAGATCAGATAATTTGTCATTTGTTATTTTATAAACGTCAATTTTTTCTGAAGAAGACTTAACGTCGAAAGCTTAAGAAAAACGTTTGTTTTTATTGAACTGATTATTACAGGAAAGATCAGAAAATACCACAGAGCATGCAGCCCTTTATTTTTAAATTAAGGCCAGTTAGCTTTTTGTAGATCTATAGGACAGTTTCTTGGTATTTGTTTGAGTATAATTGGTCCTGCGTGTACGGTTGTTGTGATGATGTCTTGATTTATGGATCATAATGTCCTTATCACGGTCCGATATGTCCCAATGTCTGGTACGAAATGACCATTAAATCTGGTGTGATTGTATGGTCCGAAAAGTCCGTGGTCCGAAATGTCCATAAATCGACCAAATACGGTACGTTACGATACCGAAATCAACTCATAAAATTACAATTAAACAATTTATTTGAATTATTTTTGAATAATTAAGTAATATGGGTTGAATTGAACTTACATGCAAAAAATCACTAAAAAATAGATATTGATGATGTTAGAGACGAAAATATATTTTTATGATTTCTTCCCTACGGAAACGTATAGCGACCACCCTTATATGATACATATCAAATGACTTTTTTTTTTATAGTTTTATAGTATGTTTGTTATATGTAAATATGCTTTGAGGAAAGAAATACATATTTAAAAAGATGTAAGTGTTTTATTTTTTCATTTTGTCAGAAAGTTAAAAGTAGTTTATCTTGCATTATAAGATAAAAAAACGTACGTTAGATTACGAAAACATATGTATTATATATGATTTACAACATAACTTGATTTAATTGCTTTCTTTATCAAATACAGATGTCTTGACTTTTCTCGTGTCACACATCATATAAGACTATCCATTTATAGAATCTTACAAAAATGCGGTCAAAATCAAATGTTATGATGATGAAGCGCACGATATTTTATATTTTTCATAGGAAAAATCTCTTTTTTGCAAAATATATAATATGCAGTTAAAATGATAATTTTCACCAATTTAGTTACGCATTGATTTAAAATTGGCGTGTTTAGGGGATGTTACATGATAAAGATTAGGTAAAAAAGGCTTAAAAAAGGCGTGAGGTATGTTGCACGTTTTCATTATCCCTCATGTACAGACTCAATCAAACCGAGTCTGCAATTCTCTTGTAATTTTGTTGTGATTAATGCTTCCGAGGGATCACTTTGTTTCCAGATTTTTATACTTCACAACAGCAGGTGTCAAGTGCTGTGTGGCAGCTGTAAAAAGTTGCCCCGTACTTCACTTCAGTGTTGTTATATTTTTCTGGTCCTTCGGGATCATTGATGCCAGCACTATCTAGTGTTGAGAATTGAGTACCCCTCAAGCCGGCGCTAGGGGGCGTGAGGGATGTTGCACGTTTTCATTATCCCTCATGTACAGACTCAGTCAAACCGAGTCTGCAATTCTCTTGTAATTTTGTTGTGATTAATGCTTCCGAGGGATCACTTTGTTTCCAGATTTTAATCAACCAGTTGCTAAAAAAGATAATATATGCTGGGGATGGAGAGAAATCTTTCGGTTAAATTTATAATACTTAGGATAAAAAAGACAACCGATCTGCACTATTTGCGCGCGTAATGGAGGAGTCACATTCCTTAATTTTTGAAATACGGAAAGCCTTATTCAAATGGTTCATATACAATGTATAATCTTTAAAAAAGGTTTGTATTGTGCAGGATTTTTATGTCCTCATTATCAAATAACAATTGTAAAATATGTTTTATTATATTTCATAATGATAGAGGTATGCGAATAAAAAACCTCAAGTATATATAACTAATACATATACATTTTGTAAATGAACTGAAAAATTTCACCAGCAATATAAACAGCAGATTGAGAAAATGATATACATGTATATTCAAGATCAAATAACAATGTAAATATTGGTCAGATATATATCGTGTGTTCAATAAATTGTCTTAAATTCTGTTTTTACCAAAATGCAGGGGCGGTAGATATACCTAGATAAATATTTCATATCTACAATAAACATCCATATTTATCATAAATAAAAGGTGATAATTGACTGTCCAACTGGATTACAGTCACTAGCCTTTTGATCAGGTGTAAACTATTTCACACTTGCACATTATGCAGTCTATTAACACCTGTTATCTACAATAAACATCTACTTTTATACACGTCGATTTCTGTATATTTATTTTGATTTCGGTTTGCATAGGGGAAGTACGGAAACGTATAGCGACCACCCCTACATGTTAGTTAAAACAGAATTTTTGACAATTTTTTTAACACATATTATATACCTTACCAATTTTTACAAACTTACTTGATCTGATAAATATGGATGTTTATTGTAGATAACAGGTGTTAATAGACTGCATAATGGGATTAGAGTTCAAGTTCAAATTTTATTTGCAAATCGGCAAATCCTTGCCTTTGGCAATACATACAAAACATATACATAAATAGATCGTGAAATATAGCACACATAACTACAAGATACATATATAAACATTTCAAATATCAGTATTCGTTTTTAAATTAACAAATAACAAAGTAGTATTAATAATCTATCATAAATTTCGTCTATTTATCATTTGTTCCATGGTATTAGATCGTAAATCAAAAGCTTTGTCCAAGTACTTACTTATTAGTAATAATCTATGTTTATTATTAGATGACATGATATAATAAAACTTATTCAGTGTGGGAAAAGATGCATTACGAATAAAAAGTTTTCTTAATTCTGAATAAAATGGACTACAAAGCAGGAAGTGATATTCTAATTCTATCATGTTTTGAGTACAAAGTTTACATATTCTCTCATTTCTGTTTAAACCTATATATCTGCCAGTTTCAATTTCTAGAGAATGGGAACCAAGTCTGAAACATGCCAAACGTTTTCTTAACTTGTCATTCTGTATTACATTTAAATATTCCTCAAAACAAAAATTTGATTTGAAATTCCTAAAATAAAAGAGTTTTGGCATGTTATTTATTTGCTCATGCCAATTTTGTATAAATTGATCTCTAATGCGTTGTTTGGAAATTAAGCTAAAATCAGAAATAACATTATAGTTATCTAACAAATATAAAAATCCTAACTCATTTATAATAGTATGAGCTTGCCTAGCCCAGCATTTATTATTACCATTTACACATTGATCTAAATACATGCTTTATATAGGCGAATGCAGATTATTAACAATTTCATTCCAAAACTTTAAAGACCTTTCTTTACATAAAATTGACAAAGGAAATTTACCAAGTTCTCCATATACAACACATTTAGGAGTTTGTTTTTTGACACCAAGTACATATTTATAAAATTTTATTTGCAGTTTATCAATATCTTTATATTTGTAAATTCCCCATACATCTGAACCATATAACAGAACTGGAGTTATCAGACTATCAAAAAGGTGCAGTTTAGTTTTAACATCTAGCTTTATCCTGTCAAAAATACCCAATAGACTGTTATATGCTCTAAAGCCTTGCTCTGCAAGAGTCTTAGTTGCTTTAGAAAAGCTACTTGTATAAGAAAATTTTACATCTAAATATGAAAAATTATCAACAATATCTACAAACTGACCGTCAATGTTTATACTAAAATTATGTACAGATTTCCTTCTTTCAAAAACACATACTTTAGTTTTATTAACATTTAATTTAAGCCCCCATTTTGACGAATAACTATATACATTATCAACTTGAGCTTGCAAGCTCTCTGGACTTGTAGTGAAAAGCACGATATCGTCTGCAAAAAGTAGCAAATATTTAGACAATAGCTCAAGGTCGCTATTCGACTTTTTGTTAAGATCTATACATTTTTCAATATCATTTAAAAAAAGAATAAATAGCAGCAGGGGAGATAATGGCTCACCTTGCTTTAATCCAAGAGTTACGTCGAAAAATTCTGACATATTCATAAAAGCATTAATTTTTACACATGACACTACAGACGAATACATTGCCTTCAACATATTTATCATTTTACAACTAATACCAGTATCTAACAGCTTAATCCATAACGCATCTCTTATAACTGTGTCAAAAGCCTTTTCATAATCAATGAAAATACAATAGAGTTTAGAATTTTTTGCTAAAACTTTCTGAATTACGGCATGAAGAATAAAAATAGCATCAGAGGTTGATCTAGAATCTCTAAAACCAAACTGAATATCGCTGAAAATTCTTTCTGACTCACACCATTTATTAATTCTATTGCGCAATATTAACGAAAAAAAAATTGCCATACAATTTACAAAAGTGATGCCTAGTAGTTCGAGGGATTATCATGATCACCTTTCTTATGTATTGGGACAATTATCAGAAAGTAATATACATAATCACGTAAATGTTCTGTAACTGGCAATTTTTAATCCATTTTCTAATGCATGATAATGTATATAAATGTTAATATTTCAGAACAATTTTTTAAAAAAGGAAAAAGATGAGTAAAAATTGTTTCAAAAAAAAAATAAAAATTATTGTTTAAAAGTAGAAACAAATCTGAATAAATATCTATTCAATTGCTCATTTATTTACATTGACATTTTACTATTAAACAAATTTACTTGTTTCAATTTCCTTCAATAATGATATTAAACAAATAAGATGAGATTTTCAATCATTTACTTATTTTAGTTTCTCTACGTACATTGAATGTATTCGATGTGTCAAACAAAGGAGGTAAATCTTCTTCTTTCTTCTTCTTCTTCCAATATACTGGCCACCTTCAACTAACTGAAGTTTACTGCCAGGTTAATGCGCAAGACGGAAAGAAAGAGTAAAAATAGTGAGGAATATATACAGTGCAGGTTAAAAACGGACAAGAGTGTGGTTTAGATATAGAGTTGGGACAGATGAGTACGGAATGACTCAACTGTACCGGCTGACGTAGCGTCTGGAGGTAGGCTGTTCCAGTCTTTGATGGTACGTGGGAAGAAGGATTGTTGACGGTATTGTGTACGGCAGTAGGGTATCTTGTAGGTTAGGTTGTGTGAATTTCTTGTAGATGTGGAGTTGGAGGGTATGAGTTGTGAATTGTCTAGAGCGACCTTGTTGTTGATGACTTTGTAGAGCATGATCAGTCTGGCCTCCTTTCGACGTTCTTGTAATGGTTTCCATTCAAGGTCTGCAAGCATGTCTGTGACGCTGGACCTGTTGTGGTACTTGTTTTTAACATACCGTGCAGCACGTCGTTGGACCATGTCTAGACGGTGTATGTCTCCCTTCTCGTGGGGGTCCCAGACAGTGCTCGCGTACTCTACTGTGGGGCGGACTAGAGCTTTGTAGGCCGTTTCTTTGGTGGAAGTAGAGGCGATGTTGAGGTTTCTTCGCAGGAAGCTGGTGATGCGGTTGGCTTTGTTACAAATGTTATGTATATGTTGGCCCCAGTCTAGGTTGTTATTCAGGGTGCATCCAAGGTATTTAGCTGATGTGACGTGCTCTAGAGTATGACCATGAAGAGTGTAGTTATGGCAGATGGGGCTTCTTTTCTTGGAGATGGTGAGGACTTGGCATTTGTCTGGATGGAATGACATTTTCCATTTCTCTTCCCAGACAGCTAATTTGTCGAGGTCAGCTTGTAGGGTGGAACAGTCAGACTTGTTTGTGATGGCAAGATAGGCCAGCGTATCATCTGCAAATAGTCGGACGACTGCGTTGAGACCCTCTGGAATGTCATTTATGTAGAAAAGGAACAGACTCGGGCCAAGGACTGAGCCCTGTGGGACGCCGGATTCTACAGATACTGTATCTGAGGTTACCCCTTCCAAGACTACAGATTGGGATCAGCTGCTTAAGAAAGCCTGAAGTTGGTCTTGCCTCTGATGCCGTAGTGCTCCAGTTTGTGGGATAAAAGGCTGTGACAAACTTTTTTTTCTTTTTTTTTTTTGCTTCAGGTCCACAAATGTGGAACCCCATTTATTAATAAATCAACGAAACATACAATCATATAATCATACATAACCATGCAAATACACATCATACAATAAATCTTTAAACATTTTATAAGATCAAAAAGGAGACATAAGATTAAATAAAAGGAGACATAAGATTTTCACATTACATTTATAGTATAAATTTTGAAGTTGATGAGAGAATATAAAAAGAACGTTAGAAGAAAACAATGGTTAAAATAACATTATATAATAATTATGAACGGATGGTTTTTGAGATGATTTTACTTTCATTTATATACAGTTTATTTGTGACAAACTTTGTCGAAGGCCTTGGCGAAGTCCATGATGAGAACATCAGTCTGTTTGCCATTTTCCATGTTCCGGGTTATGTCATCTGTGAATTAAAGAAGCTGTGTTTCACAGGATCTGCCCTTTCTGAAGCCGTGTTGGAGAGGATAGAGAATCTTTTTTTTTCGGCATGATTCATGATGTGGCTGGTGACAATGTGTTCTAGGAGCTTGCAGCAGATGCATGTTAGGGAGATAGGGCGATAGTTTTCTGGTTTATATCTGCTGCCTTTCTTGTAGACTGGGGATACATTGGCTTTCTTCCAGTTATTAGGGATGGTGCTATTTTTAAGTGACAGAGTGAAGATGGTGTTGAGTATTGGAGCGATGTCAGATGCCAATTCCTTGAGGATGCGAGGACTTATGTTGTCGGGTCCTACAGCTTTATGTGGGTTCAAATAATATATTATAATACCATCATCGAAACAAAATATCTTCCCAAAAAGGTTTACTTATAAGTTGTATTCATTAATTCATATCCAAATATTTTAAAAACAGTATTAGATATTATATAATTATAACGTACTTAATTGATTTCGGTAATGCTAAATATATTTCGGTTAGTATCTAACAAGGGAAGTAATTTGAATAATGCTTGAATTTATTATGCTAATAACATCATTAAAATAAAATTCTTTTCGTAGATTTTTTTACTGGAAGTCAATTTAAGTTATTTATGTACAAGAATGCAAACATAAGCAAGATAATTAATCCTGGCTCGTTTTTATGAGTTGATTTCGGTAATGAAAAGTTGATTTCGGCAAAGTTAACGAAATCAAGTTGATTTCGCCTATCGTAACGTACCCGACAAAATAGTCTGCGTTTTAGACCGAGCCACGTTAACTACAACAACAACAACATGAGAAACAATGCGATTTTAAAAAAAGGTTAACTTTTATTCTTACTAGTAAGTTATTATGTAAATAAGGGAATGGGATAGGCAAGGCAATTGGAAAGATACTATAAAAGGAGAAAATGGATTTCGAGTCATTTCGGCCCATGCCGTATCGGCCGCAAACGTTTGCTACCCAAGACATTTCACTTTCATTTTCAGTCGCGGACATTTATAAGGCATTTTACAAAATTTAGAGTTGTCAGTAGACTACTGAGAGCCCTTATTTTCCTGCTGTAGGGTCTGAATCTCACGAGTCAGTGACGCTTTAACCAAAATTAAGAGTCATGAATAGATCAAGTCACTTTTGTTCATGCATGCTCTGTTTTGTTGTGTATCCTGTTTTCTCGTATTTTGGGGGCTTAACGGTATGACTAAATACCGAATATGAATTCATATTCGCGAATATGAACGGGAGTACCGAATATGAATATTATTTTCTTAAAATCAGCTCTTATGGGATAATTTATGTCAACAGACTATTAATTACTTGTATCATATATATTTTAATGAAAAAATAAATTCTGATCTTTTGGTTGTAAATTAATTACTCTGACCAAAAATTTACTCAAATATGAACGAGAATGACAGAACTCGGGGTTAAGGACTAAACTTAGTTGGATAATTTTAATAAAACAGTACTTTATAACCTGATACACAGTTTTTAAGGCAATATAAAGGAAGAAAGATCGTAACTGTGTGCAAAACAAAAGATATTCTGCTTGTATATACTGACCTTCACCCTCTAAGTGAACCAGGTGCTTTCTCGTAATCTCGTGGAATTTGATTGGTTGTTAAGGCTGGTCGATAAGTGATGATTTTATTCTACACACCAGTTCAAATCATTACTGGTTAGGGACATAAGTGTTTGGCCTGTTGATTGGTTACTACCACCGGGCCCCACCCCTCCCTCACCCACTCTACAACCCTCCTACATGTACCTCTCAAATCCATGTAAACTGCAGTATTTTTCATTCGAAAGATGTTTTAATTTTTGGTATATTCTTTTAATTCAATTTCCTTCATTTCCCATAAAAAGTAAAAAATTAATAACATATATATTTAGTAAAGGTATGTAACTTGCTGCTCATTTTTCATATGAACTCCATTATCCATAACTCCATACATATTTTTTCAACAATTTTCTAAATCTTGGTACCAGACGGTAGGGAATTGATTACTCTTAAAGGAAACAAAGCTGCCATTACAATCATTTCAAGTTTTTATAAGAAGAATATGTGTAATTTCGAAGTCACCGCAAGTGTATAAGTTGACAGAGACCTGCCCGATTGTGGGTTTTTTGTCAAAATTACCCGATTAAACGGCAGTTTATTTGAAATGAATGCTTATTATTTTGTATTGTGCATATAAATATGATAAAATTATATTATTATTTGTAATAACTGTTCAATCAAAACATCATATGAAACTATAACGAACCGTTTTTCCAATTTGTCAAATCTCAATCCAAAATGAAAGTATAAACGGATGCATTCGTATGGAGTCTTTTCATTGGTCGTGTGAAAACCTTAGACCAATGAAAATACTCTGTTAAAAAAATAAAGGAGAGAGCACCCTGCAGAACCATGATTACTTGCATTATGATATGGAATTTGATTATTTGACATGTCGGAAAAACGGTTTTAACATGAGAAAAATAATTTACCTTCAATCTTTTGGTTTGGAAATAAACAAGCTGATTCATTGATATATTTATTTTTTTATAGAAATGAAAAGCTGAGACTAATGAGTAAAGTAATATCCTATTATTATATTTGAGTGTATATTTGCTGATCATACCATGGAAGAAAAACAGCCGACCAATATCTACACATTCAAAGATGAAAAGCCGGAGAAGTTTGATACTCAGTACACTGCAAGTATCAAAGATCAACATGTACCACTAGTAATTGACAATGGTTAGTAACATATATATATTACATAATGGTTACTTAGCAGTTTATAATGGTTTATTATAAGTAACATACATGTATTATATATGACCATTAAGATTTTGTTGAATAAATTTTTCCATATTTCATAACTTACATACTTAAGTTAATATGATATCTAACAGTTATAATGCCAGACATGCTCGATAGAATTTCTGATATTTTACTGTGAGTCTTCTAATACAAATACATTTTAAGTATTGTCATCTATGTCAAACAGCATCAAAGCAAAATGTGGTTATAACTCTAACATTACTGTACACCTAGTGTAATAGTATATATTCAATTTAATGACTGAGGCTATATAAGCTGCAAGGTGTAACATTTAACATGCCTTATTCCAAGTAATAATAAGTAGGTAAAGTGACTTAGCTGAAGAGATACTGTTAAATTTCGTTCGCTCTAACTCAGATCGCTCGAATACTTTCCTTCGCTCGATCTCATCGCCCAGTCCCAGCAAAATTCCTATATAACATATATTGTTCTACCTTAGATCCCTCAAACATGGATCGCTCGAACTCTCGTGTTCATGTAACGTGACTTGTAACTGTGTAATCTACTTATACTTGTTTGTTATTGCATTGATTTTATTAATATTTGGACACAACTTGTTGAACCCATCATACCACATAAATTAATCATATCTCCTATGCCTTCAGTTTATAAAATTTTTGTTTGAATTTTGATAAAAAAAAATTCCAAAATGCCTGTATGAAAGAAATATGTTGGTATTTTTTCTTATGAGCAAATGGTACATGCACTGAATGATTGCTAAATTGTTAAAACCCAACTTAAAATAGCAGCATAATATTTTGTTCCATAACATTTTATTCTGTTTATGCACATTTATCATGTGTGTTATTACAGAAACCTTCTTTGTTCTTTAAAGTCAATCAGAAGATTATGGTTAATTATGAAAATATTCCATTAGATATAGCTTTATTTATACCCTTTAAATGTGCTGGATCATGCAGATCATATTTTAAAAAAGTTAATCAAATTTGCTACAACTTTGTTACTTATTGGTTAAAAACAACATAAAAACAACATTTAGGACCAAGTTGTCAGTATTTCAGATATGACATTGGTTATTGAATGGCCTTAACCCACCCCATAAAGCATAAAAAAGCCAGGAGTGTGGGTTCCACTTGTGATGGCTCTTGTTGATAAAACAACTGGATTTGATAGCATTGTCATGTATGTTTGTTCCCCTTTGTTTGATATGCAGTTGTGATCTGAGCAGTTTTCTGGTTCTGTATGTCCCCTCAATAAAATGAAATATTTGTTTTGCTAAGACTTGCTGAGGTATATCTTATTTTAGCACAGGAATGTCTGAAATTTTTTCTGTGAAATGCTTTTGAAACCATATGTTAATTCATGATTTTAAGCTGTAGTTCAGGTATAGTTGACAAATGTCAAAATTTGAATCTACAGTTTATACTGATATTTTTAAAGGTTCATATCACTGTAGAGCGGGATGGGCAAGTCATAACAAGCCAGACTTGGTGTTCAAAAATGTCACAGCCAAATTTAGAAGTCGCAGAGAAAAGGTAATTTTTGTTTCATACATAGAGCTTCCAAGATTCAATAGAGCTTAACTTCTTATTTAACAGCATACAACGTATGTTCAAAAAGTTTGTGGACTCTTGCTGTCGTTTTTTTACATGGTTCATAAAAATAAACTTGGTTGATATTAGGTACTCCAAAGCAGTTTTTTCACTGATGAACACTAAAACTGTGTGGAAAGTCATGTAAGTTTCGGCACTTTCTTTGATGATTTGGGACTACTGTGTATAAACATCAAAGATTGGCAGATTCTGCTCCATATCTTGGTCAGAGGGGCTAAAATACTTTTTTCATAGCTCTATCATTGGCTTTAGAGCAACCAGTGACTTTCATAGCAACAACTATTGACAACTTTAGTAGATCCTTTTAATATTCTTTGATATATGATTTGTATTGACAGATACACATACAAACTGTTACTATATCATACAAAATATCAGTTCAATATTAAAATACATTATCATTATGCTGTCTTTTAAAGTTCCATCATCATTTGATTTATTTTATTGACATATTTGATCTGTTACATTTCATAAATATACTAAAATGTATTGGAAAATATATTGAGATTAATTTTGTTTTCTTATTTCTTATATACATGTAATATATACATGATCTTCTGATTTAATGTAAAAAAATATTTTTAAATAGTAGGTACCAGTTGGCTATGGTTCAAGTATAGAGGCATGCCTGTCTGAACTTCTGTATGGTCTGACTAGAATATGGTCTATTACTTGCTTTATTCTTTTATTTCAATGTTGAAAACTCAAAACATATGAAATGAACATGATGTTGTATATTAAAGGATGCAGAGATTCAGATTGGCAATGACATCAGTAATTTTGAGATGGTGAGAATGATAATGAGGTCACAGTTTGACAGGAATATTATAACTCAGTATGATGTTCAGGTAAACTTAACTTATTACTTGCCGGAACAGAGAGATGATAAGCCTTTGCTACCAGTATAGAGTCAGGCCAGTGCAGTATGATTAGCTCTATACTGTGGGTAGCTCAATTTTGAATTTTAGCTCACCTTGTCAACATTTACAGAGGTAAGCTTTTGTGATAGCCTGATGTCCATCTTGTGTCATCTTTTGTGCATTGTTATTCACATTGGCCCCATCCTATGCTCATGGTTAGCTATTGTGTCTGTCTGTTGTTTGTCGTCAACAATTTCTTTAAACAATATCTCCTCTGAAACCAATGATGCACATTAACCAAACTTTACAGGAATGATCCTTGGGTGGTCCCCTTTCAAAGTTGTTTAAATGGTTCCAGTCTGTTGCATAAGTAGGTTACAGGGCCAGAAAAGGAGTTTCAAAAATGCAAATTAAAAAAATCTTCTTGTTTGAAAGTACAAGGCCCAGAGCTTTGTTATTGGTATATGATGTCATCTGTTGGTCCTCTACCAAACTTGCTCAAATTTTGTCTCTAGTGTCAAAATTTGCCCCACCCCAGTGGGAGGGAGGAGGGTGGGTGAATGACCAAGTCTAAGAGGGTTAAAGATTATTTGGCCCATAGAAGCATTGTGTTGGTAATGTTAGAAGTCTAACTCCAAGATTGTTCAAATTGGGGTGATAACATATATGTTTATAAGAAACTATAAAAATTCTTCTTGGGTATCTTGAAGGTAAGAAAAAAGGCTTAGAGCTTTGATATTTGGTATATGGTATCATCTATAGTTTCTCTACCAAAGTTATTCAAATTTTGCCTTTAGTGTCAAAATTGGCTCTATCCCTGTTGTCATAGTTTTTTCTTATATGTGTATAGTAAAAACTTTAAAAATCTTCTTCTCTGTAATGACAAAGACTAGATGTTAGAAATTTGGCATGAAACATTGTGAAGTTGACCTTTACCAAGTTGACCTACTTTCTTGTCCTTTGATGTACAGCTACGTTTATGAAATTCGGACCATGTGCACAGTTTTAGATGTAAAATTAAACTTTGATATCAGCTGACCTAAATTTTGATGAAGTGACTTACCTTCTTGTCCTTTGATGTACAGCTATGAAATTTGGAACATGTGCACAATTTTAGATGTAAACTTCAGCTTACCTAGATTATGATGAAGTGACCTCTTTTGCATTCTTTATATACAGCTATGACATTTTTGATCAATTGCACAATTTCAGGTGTATAACAGAAATTTAAATTAAATAATTTGACCGAAATATTGACCTGCAACCTACTTTCTTTGTTTATGATGGTCTATGAAATGAAGACAATGTATAATAGTATAATTTAAAACAAATATATTTTGCATGAACTTGAAGTATGGTCTAGTGACCAACATTTTTTAATTTTTGAAAATAAAATTTAGTTTTCCACGGGCTTTTCACAATAACAGTCTTTTTTTAAAAGGTAAAGAGTTTTTTGTGGAAATTTGGTTTCTTTTTTGGGTCTCTTTTTTTTAGTAGATTTTTTTGGGGGAACACACATTTAAATTTTCTTGTGCAACATTCTTGGCAGAGAGCTTAGATATTTGGCATTATACATTGTGTAGTAGATCATTTATTGGTTATTTGATTCATGGCCCAAATGTGACTCAATGAATTACCTCTGCATTGAAGAATTATGAACTTCCCTAACAATAGATATCAGGAAAGTATTAAGGGTCATCATAGCCCTCTTGTTATATTGAAATCTCTTAAATGTTGAGAAGACTGTTCTAAATCAAAAACAGGGTAAGTTCTTTATAATTACAAGTTTGATTGTCATTTGCCTCAAAATCATGTGGGATTTTATGTGGTCTGCCACTTGCAGAGTGGTAATTACTTGTAAGTTATTCAGGAAAGGTTGGATGAACAAAAATGTGTTAGAAATATCCTAAAAACATATAAACAAAGAAGCAAATCATGTTTTTAATTTAAAAGACACCAGTCTGTAAAGCCAAGGTTTAACTTTTGTAGGCAATTAGCTGACTTTAAAAAAAATTGCATGAAAACAAAAGTTAATGAGTCCAAAGACAAAACTTTGCCATATTTGTTACTCAGTACATTTGAAACAAGTAAAAAATTGCTGGGAAATGCAGCAATATGATTGTCACGGCGAAAAAAACAACAAAAAAAAACAACCCCCAACACAAAAAAACAACAACAAAAAAACAGTTTAATATATTGATAAGGTATCTCCAAATAGCATTGTGTTTAATTGACATGCTAACTTGTTCATATCATAATGTTACTTGTTACAAGAGCCGTGTTTATGTAGTAGAACAGAATAATTATCATTCTTCTGTACTGCATACCTCTTGAGTGAGATTTATCCACCTATGAAGGTTTATGTTGATATCTCAAAGGCTTTTGTAGTTATGCTCTGGACAAAATTAAGTATGAAAAATAACAAAGGGCAATAACTGAAAAATAATGCACGGTAGGTTAAATGTCTTATGTGCTGCACTCCTCTTCAATGAGATCTATCCATCTATGAAGTTTCAAGTTGATACCTCTAACACCTTTTTGAGATAAGCACCGGACAAAAAATATGAAAAATTACAAATGGCAAAACATTATAAAGGATAGAGTTATCATTCTTGTGCACAACATTCCTCCTCAAAAAGATCTATCCACCTATGAAGTTTCATGTTGACATTTCAAAGACCTTTTTCAGAGATATGCTCCACTCAGGTGAAAAATTTAGTATGAAAAATAATAAAGGGCAATAACTCAAAAATTATGAAGGGTAGAGTTATCACTCTTTTGCACTGCATACCTCCTGAGTGATATCTATCCACCTTTGAAGGTTCATGTAGATATCTCAAAGGCTTTTTAGTTATACCCTGGACAAAATTAAGTATTAAAAATAAGAAAGGGCAATAACTGAAAAATAATGCACGGTTGGTTATCATTCTAGTGTGCTGCACTTCTCATTAAAAAGAGCTATCCACCTATGAATTTTCAAGTTGTTACCTCTAACACTTTTTTAGATATTCTCCTGACAAAAAGTATGAAAATAACAAATGACAATTACTCAAAAATTATAAAGGAAAGAGTTATCATTCATTCTTTCATCCTCAAAAAGATCTATCTACCTATGAAGATTACATTGACATCTCAAAGTTTGTTTTTTAGCTCACCTGAGCATATGCTCAGGGTGAGCTATTAGGCTTACCCGTCGTCCGTCGTACGTTGTCCGTTTACACTTTTAAAACATCTCCTCTGAAACATAATGAAACTTCACAGGGATGTTCCTTGTGTGAAGCCTTAACAAAGTTGTTCAAAGAATTTAATTCCATGCAGAACTCTGGTTGCCATGGCAACCAAAAGAAAAAAATTTAAATATCTTCTTCTAAAAAAACCCAAAGAGCTAGAGCTTAGATATTTGGCATGAAACATCATCTAGTGAGTGTCTACCAAGATTGATCAAATAAAAGCCCTGGGGTCAAAATTGGCCCCGCCCAAGGGGATCATTGATATTCCCTATATGCATCTAGTAAGAACTTTAAAAAACTTCTTTTAAAGAACCCAAAGAGCTAAAGCTAAGATATTTAGCATGAAACATCTTCTAATGGGTGTCTACCAAGTTTGTTCAAATAAAAGTCCTGGGGTCAAAATTGGCCCCGCCCCGGGGTCATTGATTTTCCTCATATGTGTATAGCAAAACTTAAAAAATCTTCTTTGAAAAAAAACCAAATAGCTAGAGTTTAGATACTAAGCATGAAGCCTCTTCTAGTGAGTGTCTACCAAGTTTGTTCAAATAAAAACCCTGGGGTCAAAATTGGACCCGCCCCGGGGATTATTCATTTTCTTTATATGTGTATAACAAAAACTTAAAAAATCTTCTTTGAAAAAAACTCAAATAGCAAGAGTTTAGATATTAAGCACGAAGCATCTTCTAGTGAGTGTCTACCAAGTTTGTTCAAATAAAAGCCCTGGGGTCAAAATTGGCCCGCCCCGGGGGACATTGATTTTCCTTATATGTGTATAGCAAAAACTTAAAAATCTTCTTTGAAAAAAAACTGAATAGCTAGAGTTTAGATATTAAGCATGAAACATTTTCTAATAAGTGTCTACAAAGATTGTTCAAATAAAAGTCCTTGGGTCAAAATTGGCCCTGCCCCAGGTATGTCATTGTTTTTAACTATATGTGTAAAGAAAAAACTTGACCAGCTAGACCTTAGATGTTTAGCATGAAACATTTTCTAATTGGTGTCTACCAAGTTTGTTCAAATAAAAGCCCTTGGGTTTAAACTGGCCGCGCTCCGGGGGGCCTATATACAGGTGAGCGACTTCAGGGCCATCATGGCCCTCTTGTTTTTAGTTAATTTATGCTCCACTCAGGTGAAAAATTAAGTATGCAAAATTACAAAGGGCAGTTACTCAAAATTTAGGAATGGTAGAGTGCACTCTTGTGCATTGCACACCTCCTGAGTGATATCTATCAGATATGAAGTTTCATGTTGATATCTCAAAGGCTTTTTGAGTTATGCTCTGGACAAAAAATTTGAAGAAATTTGAAAGAGTTTGAAGAATAACAAAGGGCAATAATGAAAAAATATGCAGGGTAGAGTTATCATTCTTGTGCACTGCACTTTTCCTAAATATGATTTATCCACCAATGAAGTTTCAAGTTGATACCTCCACCTATGAAGTTTCAAATTGATACTTTTTGAGACATGCTCCGGACAAAAATGTAGACGGAAGGACAGACTAATGGAGACTAATTCTATATGCCCCACCGTCTTTTCGGCGGGGGGTTTAATAAAACATTTTCTTGCTCATATCTAAAGGAAACTCAGAATTTTGCTCACAATCACGAGACATGAATTCTGAATGAAGTTTGATGTTGTGGTAAAAACTGATTTAAGGACCAAATTAAGTTATTTTACAACCTGGTATGGTGAATGTTTATTGTGAAACGCATATAGAAACAAATCTCATTTTAGAGAATTGCGCAAGAAAAATGAAATTATTCAAAAAAAGACAATTTAAGTTCTTAATTGCAGATATAGAAACTTAGGAATGTAATGTTCAAAGACATTTTACACGTGAAAAGATTCACTCCGAGAGAGACATAGATCCGACATGAGAACACACATAAGTTCAAATATGTCGTCCCTTCGTGTTTTCGCATTTTCGCATTTTGAGGCGAAGACGCGAAAATATACGGATGGCGTAAATCAGCCACCATATATAATCCATTCAAGGCGAATTTCTCAAGCATGTCGAAAGGATGTCCGGATATATGTTAATATAAAACGCTGATATTTTGTGTGTTGATAAAAATACTGTTTAGATTCTATATGGTTTTGAAAAAAACCTGTTTCTATGTAACTTTTCACGGAAATGGGCTGTACAATGATTGCGTAGATCTAAAAACAATAAAATGTCGGCTATAGAAATCGAAAGGCATTTTGTCATGTGACTTTTGCCCATGCTACCGAAAACTACCCATCACAATATCACGGCGTTGAGACGCCGTGAAATAAGGCCAAATATCAAACAATGTTACAGGATTTAAGAAAACTTTTCTCTCAAAAAATCTCTTTTTTTTTGCCATTTTTGCAACCAGACCATTATGTTATGTTTGTCCTTGCATTTGAACCCATTTCTTGACTTTGTAAAGAAAAAACTTGGTATTTTAGTGAATACTGGACAGTGGCTGCTAAGGTTGATATGAATGTGCCCAACATTGTACATAAGAGAAGAGATTTGATTTGTAACTAAATTTAACAGAACTTTAATATTTGTTTGAAGACATACCTGATGACAATGAAAAATTCATAATTCAATGTTATACACTGTCATTATGAGTGAAATTGGTATATTTTACAGGAACAGATATTTGACTACATGTTTTCTAACCTTGGTATCAATACAGATGGGAAGGTTGATCATCCTGTAGTGATGACAGAGACGGTTTCTAACCCCAACTACTGTAGACAACGTATGTTATAGACATATTTTTTCTTGTCTATCGTAAGATTGCAATATATTTAGTTTTCATAGTTTCTGCTTTCAATGAAAGCATACACATGTATTTTTAAACCCCCACCAAACATAGTTTGTGGGATGGGCAATATATGAATCACTTTGGACCATCCTATCTCATCTCCGGAAGAGATATTGACTTGAAACTTGGCACATCAAAGCAATATCACAATGCATCTGTGTCAAGTTTCATAACTTGATAGTTAATTTGACAGATTTATGCCCCTTTTTTCCCCAAAATGTACCAAAGTGTTTATTTTTTAATTGTTAATTAATGAATTGTCTTCATACTTGGACACAACAATCATTTGGAATATTCCTTCAAGTATACCAAACTGACCTTGACCTTGAGTCATAAATAACCTTGACCTTCAAAGTTAAATTATTGCTAATTATTTGCTGTAACTGGCCAGAATTTTGTTATTTATGAATGAATTGTCTTTATATTTAGTCACAACATCCTTTAGGGCAAGACCTTTATGGAGATCAAATGATTTGAGAACTTGGCTGAAAAAATGACTATGACCTTGATAGTGTAATTATTGAATTTTCACTGTTTTTTAGCTCGACTATACAAAGTATATGGAGAGCTGTCCTACTTGCCCCGGCGTCAGCGTCCGTGTCCAGATTTCAGATTAAAGTTTTGGTGCAGTAAAATATTTTCACTAGAACTATTTCATTTCTTAAGATATCAACTTTAAACTTCAAATATATGTTCCTTATCATCAACCAAATCTTTTGTGACAAGGTTCATAACTCTAGCACCAATATTTTTAGATTTATCTCCCCTTGAACTTGAATTTTACTTAAAAAATATTATTTTTTACTGTTTCTTCTTTATTTCTTAAAGGATCAACTTCATACTTCAAATATATCTTCCTTTTCATCGACGATATCTCATGTGACAAGGTTCATAACTCTAGCACCAATATTGCCAGATTTATCTCCCCTTGAACTTTGAATTTTACTTAAAAAATATTATTTTTTACTGATACTTCTTTATTTCTGAAAGGATCAACATCATACTTCAAATATATGTTCCTTATCATCAACCACATCTTATGTGACAAGGTTCATAACTCTAGCACCAATATTTACAGATTTTCCTCTCCTTGAACTTAGAATTTTCCTTAAAAAACATTTTTTTTTACTGTTTTTTCTTTATTTCATAAGGGATCAACTTCATACTTCAAATATATGTTCCTTATCATCAACAGCATTTTATGTGACAAGGTTCATATCTCTATCACTAATATTTTTAGATTTATCTCTCCTTGAACTTAGAATTTTACTTAAAAAATATTATTTTTTACTGTTACTTCTTTATTTCTTAAGGGATCAACATCACATTTCAAATATATGTTCCTTATCATCAACAGCATTTTATGTGACAAGGTTCATATCTCTAGCACTAATATTTTTAGATTTATCTCTCCTTGAACTTAGAATTTTACTTAAAAAATATTATTTTTTACTGTTACTTCTTTATTTCTTAAGGGATCAACATCACATTTCAAATATATGTTCCTTATCATCAACCACATCTTATGTGATAAGGTTCAAAACTCTAGCACCAATATTTTTAGACTTATCCTGCCATGAACATATATTTTTTTACTTGAAAAATGTTTTTTTTTTACTGTAACTTTTTTAGTTTTAAAGGTATCTACCATAAGCTTCAAATAGATATTCCTTATCATTAATTACATCTTATGTGACAAGGTTCATAACTCTTGAAGCAATATTTTCAGATTTATCTCCCTTTGAACTTAGGATTTTCTTTAAGAAATATTATAACTTCTTTACTATTTAAGATAACCTACTTCAAACTGCAAATATATATTTCATTACACACATGTTGTGTGACAAGGTTTATAACTCTAGTGTGACTATATTAATTATTCCCCCTCTGAACTTGAAATTTATGTTAGCAGATGTTATTATTTTACTATAACTTAATACATTATTATACATAATTGATTTTTCTTTCATAGGTTTGTCTTTCTTACTGTGTCCAGTATTTCATTAGTTGCGCTTCGTTGTCCTGTGACAACTCTTGTTTCTATGGTTACCGGTAAAATGTTGTAAAACTCAACTTGACTTTGACCTTTATAACATTGACCTTAAAAATCAAATTATTGTAATTTATAGTTTTCCTTTTTTTAATTGGCTATAGCTTGAATTTATTGTCTTTATACTTGTGAAATCAATCTTTTGAACAAGTCATTAAAGAAGATTTAATTGACCATGACCTTGAATTGACTTAGACATTTAATGTCCAAATTTGTGAACTTTGTTACAAATTACAATTGATCATAAGTTCTTTTTAAATATTTTTTATGGATTAAATGAATTTATACTTAGACAAAAGAACCCTTATGATAAAACAGACATTTTGAGCAATTTTGATAATTACTTTGACTTTTAATTGACCTTGGAAGTCAAGGTCAAATTGTTTAAATTTGCTTAGATTGTTATAAGTAGCCTCTAGCACAATTTTTAAACAATCAAAGAATATCAACGTGAAACTTGTTATACTTAATAATCATGACACAGGCACAGTTGTAAAACAAGGGACATTATCCTGATATCAAGACTTTTAGAAGTAACGTGCCCCTTTTAAAATTATAATATTTATAAAGGTTGTTTATTGAATGTGGATGCCTTTACAGATAAGTATTAACACTGCATGCATGCTCTTGTATTGGATATTGTGTTAGTAATGCAGTAAATTATGAAAGGAAAAAAAACAAACACATTTTTCTGATAATTTTGAAAACTTTCTTTCTTGAAATAAGAGGTTAGAAATAATATATTTACAAATTCAGCCTAACAAGACTTGAAGATCATTTTTGGAGAAAAATAGAGGAGCTATCATCATGACCCTCTTTTTGGCTTTGATGTTGATATCAGCATTGGTGTCAGCTTGGTTAACCTTTTCATTAAGGTCCATATTCACAGAAAATATAAAAAAGCTATCCTCTTAAATCTTGGTACATTGTATTTTGGATATTTTTAACCATATCATATACAGAGATATTGTTTATTTTAGAGATGTCAGAGTTGTTGTTTGAATGTTATGGGATTCCAAAGGTGACATATGGTATTGATTCATTGTTCAGTTTGTTCAAAAACCATCCACAGCCAGGTATGTTTAATGATAGTTTATACATTGTTCAGTTTGTTCAAAAACCATCCACAGCCAGGTATGTTTAATGATAGTTTATACATTGTTCAGTTTGTTCAAAAACCATCCACAGCCAGGTATGTTTAATGATAGTTTATACATTGTTCAGTTTGTTCAAAAACCATCCACAGCCAGGTATGTTTAATGATAGTTTATACATTGTTCAGTTTGTTCAAAAACCATCCACAGCCAGGTATGTTTAATGACAGTTTATACATTGTTCAGTTTGTTCAAAAACCATCCACAGCCAGGTATGTTTAATGAACAGTTTATACATTGTTCAGTTTGTTCAAAAACCATCCACAGCCAGGTATGTTTAATGACAGTTTATACATTGTTCAGTTTGTTCAAAAACCATCCACAGCCAGGTATGTTTAATGACAGTTTATACATTGTTCAGTTTGTTCAAAAACCATCCACAGCCAGGTATGTTTAATGACAGTTTATACATTGTTCAGTTTGTTCAAAAACCATCCACAGCCAGGTATGTTTAATGACAGTTTATACATTGTTCAGTTTGTTCAAAAACCATCCACAGCCAGGTATGTTTAATGACAGTTTATACATTGTTCAGTTTGTTCAAAAAACCATCCACAGCCAGGTATGTTTAATGACAGTTTATACATTGTTCAGTTTGTTCAAAAACCATCCACAGCCAGGTATGTTTAATGACAGTTTATACATTGTTCAGTTTGTTCAAAAACCATCTACAGCCAGGTATGTTTAATGACAGTTTATACATTGTTCAGTTTGTTCAAAAACCATCCACAGCCAGGTATGTTTAATGACAGTTTATACATTGTTCAGTTTGTTCAAAAACCATCCACAGCCAGGTATGTTTTAATGACAGTTTATACATTGTTCAGTTTGTTCAAAAACCATCCACAGCCAGGTATGTTTAATGACAGTTTATACATTGTTCAGTTTGTTCAAAAACCATCCACAGCCAGGTATGTTTAATGACAGTTTATACATTGTTCAGTTTGTTCAAAAACCATCTACAGCCAGGTATGTTTAATGACAGTTTATACATTGTTCAGTTTGTTCAAAAACCATCCACAGCCAGGTATGTTTAATGATAGTTTATACATTGTTCAGTTTGTTCAAAAACCATCCACAGCAAGGTATGTTTAATAATAGTTTATACATTGTTCAGTTTGTTCAAAAACCATCCACAGCCAGTTATGTTTAATGATAGTTTATACATTGTTCAGTTTGTTCAAAAACCATCCACAGCCAGGATTGTTTAATGACAGTTTATACATTGTTCAGTTTGTTCAAAAACCATCCACAGCCAGGTATGTGTAATTATAGTTTATACATTGTTCAGTTTGTTCAAAAACCATCCACAGCCATGAATGTTTAATGATAGTTTATACATTGTTCAAGATTTCACAGTTCTTTCTATAATTTACAAACATTATGTTCTCATATATATGTTCAAAAAGAAATGTTATTACTTATTTTAGTTTTAATATGTAGAAATTTCACATGCAAACTATAATGAATGTTAAACTTTATTTTCATGTTAATATTATACTGGCATCAAATCAGGAAATTTAATTGTGCTTGAAAAATGACTTGAAAGAATACTATCTTTCATGGCAGACAACACCTTGAGTATCCTATGTAAATGAATTCTATATGTATGAGTACACTTTGTGAGTTGTGAAGAATTTACATGTTAGTTTTGAGATTTGTTCATGAATCAAAGTTTATTTGTTTTTTTAGGTAAGGCAAATTCTGTTGTAATTGATTGTGGATACCAGACAACTCACATATTACCAGTGCTACATGGGAGACTAGATCTAGAACATTGTAGGAGAATCAATATAGGTGGTGCTCATGTTGATGGTTTAATGCAAAGGTTACTACAGCTCAAATATCCTGGCCATGTGAACTCTATCACATTATCTAGGGCGGAGGTTTGTTAACATTTGTTTATAACATTGTCCATTTTTCACGCCTTCTCAACACACACCTTTAGCACATTGGTACTTCTCTTTAAATCAAGTGTGTGCTTTGAACACGTTAATAAGGGAAATCAAGGCATGATTTTGATGTTTTATGTTGATTTTTAAAATTTCTGTTAATCATTTTTTAAAACCAAAACATTAGTTTAACCTGGCTACTGTTATAGAGTGTGTATTTATTTTTTCCAGCTCTATAGAATGTATTTTCAGAGATTAAGGTTCAAATTTCTTTGACTAATGTGGCCGAAAACAGTGTAAAAGGTGACAAAAATGTGCCAAAAGTCATTTTACCTATAACAGGTGTTAAAATTAGAATTGTTATGACTACCAATGGCTTTGGGTATAGTATCAGTGTCAAAGAGTAAATATCCATTCTATTTGTCTGGTGCTGCAGGTGAACACATGTTCTTCAGTTGTGCACCTCTTCATATCAGATCATATCTTCATATAAGATGGTTGTATGTGTTCAGAATGCATTTAACTTTAGAAAAATCGTTTGATTCAAATCCAAATAGCTCTTTATTAATTTGTAACATAGCACCAAATTTAAAAGTATTACAAATTATTTATCATGACTTATTACATATTCCTTTAACAATGACTTCTCCCATATTACAACCCTTGTATGTCTTGTTTGCTAGACATATCAAATATAACAATATGTCTGTGCTTAAATCATCTGTTTTATGAAGTCTGAATAATTCTGAGGTAATAAACAATTGGTTCCTTGAAAACTGTAATTATCACATTTGCTGCTAGTATATGTTAACAGCCTCCTTTAAGGTAACCTCTTTGACCTTTAAATTTAAACTAGTAAATATATTTTGCTATCTTACTGTTCAATTGTTTGCAACACAAAATGTCATAGCTTGTTCTTGCTTTATAAGTCTAGTCTTGCTTACAGTAAAAATCAGAAGTGGTCCTTTATTTTAAAAATCCCAATTAAGGAATTTTTATATTTTATTTATTGATAAAAATAATCATAAAAGATGTTATCTGTGCTTGTTTTAAAAGACATTTAAATCAATTCTAGTGGTTTAAAAATGAAATTACAAGATATACCAAAATATGTGATTCAAAGAAAATTGATAGGTTGATAAATTCATCATTAAGAGGGCACATTACAAATTTTGCATAATAAAAGGAGAATAATGTGATGTTTCCAAATGCACATTGTTACCTTAAACTACCATGCTGTGTATAGTATAACTCATGTCCGTGTGTGTGTTAGTGTGTGTATTGAATGAAGTAAATACTTCTTGTGTGGTCCATTTATCTTCATGCATGATGGGATATCAAAGTAAAGCTGGAAGTTGCCGTATACTTTGTTTTAGTAGCTCAACTTCGTAGATTTGTTATAATAATTAACTATTTATATGTATTGTAGAAATAAAAATTTCATGTATTTTTTGTTGAAGGAGCTAGTACGTGATCACACATACATGGCGGTAGATTTCCTGCCTGAGTTAGAACAATGGGCATCACATGATTACTATGATGAGAATGTACATAAAATACAGCTCCCATATGCTAATGTAAGTAACGTGTACATGAAATACAGCTCCCATATGCTAATGTAAGTAACGTGTACATGAAATACAGCTCCCATATGCTAATGTAAGTAACGTGTACATGAAATACAGCTCCCTTATGCTAATGTAAGTAACGTGTACATGAAATACAGCTCCCATATGCTAATGTAAGTAACGTGTACATGAAATACAGCTCCCATATGCTAATGTAAGTAATGTTTACACGAAATACAGCTCCCATATGCTAATGTAAGTAACGTGTACACGAAATACAGCTCCCATATGCTAATGTAAGTAACGTGTACATGAAATACAGCTCCCATATGCTAATGTAAGTAACGTGTACATGAAATACAGCTCCCATATGCTAATGTTAGTAAGGTGTACATGAAATACAGCTCCTGTATGCTAATGTAAGTAACACGTACATGAAATATATCTCCCGTATGCTAATGTAAGTAACATGTACATGAAATATATCGCCCATATGCTAATGTAAGTAACATGTACATGAAATACAGCTCCGGTATGCTTATGTTAGTAACACTCACATGAAATACATCTCCAGTATGGTTATGTAAGTAACACGCACATAAAATACAGCTCCCGTATGCTAATGTAAGTAACACGTACATGAAATACTGCTCCTGTATGCTAATGTAAGTAACGTGTACATGAAATACAGCTCCTGTATGCTAATGTAAGTAACACGTACATGAAATACTGCTCCTGTATGCTGAATGTAAGTAACACGTACATGAAATACTGCTGGCCTGTATGCTAATGTAAGTAACGTGTACATGAAATACAGCTCCTGTATGCTAATGTAAAGTAACGTGTACATGAAATACAGCTCCTGTATGCTAATGTAAGTAACACATACATGAATACAGCTCCTGTATGCTAATGTAAGTAACGTGTACATGAAATACAGCTCCTGTATGCTAATGTAAGTAACACATACATGAAATACAGCTCCTGTATGCTAATGTAAGTAACGTGTACATGAAATACAGCTCCTGTATGCTAATGTAAGTAACACGTACATGAAATACAGCTCCTGTATGCTAATGTAAGTAACACGTACATGAAATACTGCTCCCATATGCTACTGTAAGTAACGTGTACATGAAATACAGCTCCTGTATGCTAATGTAAGTAACATGTACATGAAATACAGATCCTGTATGCTAATGTAAGTAACACGTACATGAAATACTGCTCCCATATGCTACTGTAAGTAACGTGTACATGAAATACAGCTCCTGTATGCTAATGTAAGTAACGTGTACATGAAATACAGATCCTGTATGGCTAATGTAAGTAACACGTACATGAAATACAGCTCCTGTATGCTAATGTAAGTAACACGTACATGAAATACAGCTCCTGTATGCTAATGTAAGTAACACGTACATGAAATACAGCTCCTGTATGCTAATGTAAGTAACACGTACATGAAATACTGCTCCCATATGCTAATGTAAGTAACGTGTACATGAAATACAGCTCCTGTATGCTAATGTAAGTAACACGTACATGAAATACAGCTCCTGTATGCTAATGTAAGTAACACGTACATGAAATACAGCACCCGTATGCTAATGTAAGTAACACGTTCATTAAATAAAGATACCTTATGCTAATAAGGTTGCAGCTCGGGATAATATACCAGTTCTCGGGCTGACAATATCCTCTATCACCCCAACAGCCATGTGCTGTTTATATATTATCTTGTGGACCTCTGAAAAGCTGATATTAATCATACCCCTTGGGTTAATTTTTATCTGCCTGAGGGTCACTTGATTTATATAGACTTATATAAGAATCCAGAGCTTAGATATTTGGCATGTAGCATCAATTTGTAGATTTCTACAAAAGTTACCCTAAGGTCAAAATTAGCCCTGCCCAGAGAGTCACTTGCTAACCACAATAACTGGGATTTTGTAAAAGTGTGTCACAAATATAAGAGAAGAAATGAGGTCATGGACAAGTTATGCAAAATGTCATGTGAACCTAAGATATTCTGTTAATAAAGCTGCTGCTCATAAATACTGGGAAAATCTATTTTTGATTGGGTTTTAAGTCACATCAACTCAGTAAAGGTAATGTGGTGGCTTTCTTTACTGGTGGAGGAAGACCTGGGATGCCCCTCTGTACATTAGTTCAGGCACAAGTAGAATCACAGACATTTTGTAAGCTAGCTCAGGATAGCTTCCTTACATGAAAAAATCCAAAGTCCCCATTGGGGATTGGAACCAAAAGCAGTCAGGGGCAAGTACATTGTGTTTAAAAATCACCTAATCCCTATAATGCTTATCATGAGATAAAATTGTTGGCTGTATATTTCACTAAGGCAGCTGAAATAAATGTCTAAACTTGTATTTAAAGTGTCAGTATGATACACAGCAACACAAGTTTTTGTTTTTTTTTCAAACCCTTGTTCAAAAGTAAATGTTTGGGACATAAAGATACTAAGTTTGGGCCTGAATATTATCGGTCAATTGGGAATGAGGGAATAAATTTGAGACTTAAACAATTACGTTTAAAAGTCTAAGAATTTAATGTACAATTTCAGGCAACAAGTAACTTGATATCAGCCCAGCAACAACAGGAACGTAGACAACAACAAATAAGACGATTAAAGGAACTCAATGTAAAGAAAAGACAAGAAAGGGTAATTTATAATTCTCAAGATTATTAGCTGTTATATGAACAAATCCCTGTTGTAAGTCTGTTGTTTGTTAGGCAACAGAAATTCACTTTTAGAGTCAGCTGGATTCACAATATGCTTTAGCTTTTAAGTGCCTGCAGCATAAATGCCAACAGTTCATGATTTATATATTTTCAATGTTTCCAATCTCTCATTTTTTTTAATTTCCATGTTGTCGGATCATGTTGCCACTTCCACTTGTTTCCATAGTATCACATAACCATTTTATCATATTTTAATGTAATCATATAGCCAAATAATTATATAGTTTTACCACTCTGACCTTTAATGATGTTGACATTATTCTATTGTTGCCATATTATCATATCACTGCATTAACATATTCTCATGTTGCCACTCATGTTGCCACAATAATGTATTGTCTTGTTGCCACAATAATGTATTGTCATGTTGCCACAATAATGTATTGTCATGTTGTCACAATAACATGTTGCTTTGTGTTGGTTTTTTTTCAGTTGGCAGAAGAAGAGCAGGAAATGAAGAGGTTGATGCAGTTACAGGAGCTGATAGCAGATTATGATGATGATGATGAGGAATATAATGTATGTTCCACATCATTTATATATATTTAAACTACTTTGAAACTTATCAATAATAATAATACATTAAAAATAGAGTTAAGTGAAAATTGTTTATCAGAATGTTTAATGAAATTCATATGAAAACTATATTTCAGTATGTTTAATTATTCCCAAACAATGAAATCAATTGGGGGAAATTAAAATGGCATTCACTGTCAGTCAGTCTGTCGGTCTGTCAGTCACAGTTAGGGGAACTGCATAATGGGGTCAGTGTTTGGCAGTTTGCTGTCCGACTTTGCATAATGAGGTTCATTCCATATTAAGTGTGATTCTTTGGTTAAAAATGCTATCATGCGGTTAAAAAACTGACCATGTGAAATTTGTTTATAGTAACATTGGGTCAATGCTAATGATATTTTTGCTAAATTTCATATTTAAAATTTGAATAATTAACATACCATTGTTCAGACAAAGCAAATAATCTCTAAAATCACTATTGAAATGAGCATATATTACCTGGAATATGGTATATCTTACGATTTATGTTTTTATTTTGACCAGGATTTGAAATCAGTGACCATTGATATTATGTAATAATTGACCAATTATCAGAAAGTAGAGATAACCTGTCTCTTTAATACAACTGTCAAAAAGCTTTCAGCTTATAATATAACAGAAATTTTATTTTGTCACATACAAATCCTGGCCAAAATATAAACATAAATTGTTTATCAACAAATGTCTAAATAGCCCAAGAGAGCAATATCTATTGATTCAATTTAGTGTAGTCTTGGAATTTTTCATTTGTAATGTTGAGTAATGAATGCTGATTAATGCATATGTAATACATATGTAATCTAAAATTTCCAGTACTTTAAACACCCATTTTTTGTGTCGCCTTTTCGACATATAGGGATCACTTCTTTGTCGTCTGTCCGGCCGTCTGTCCGTCCGTCCGTCACAAAACTTGTCCGGACTACTCCTCATAAACTACTGGTGCAATTTCATCCAAACTTTACAGGAATGATCAGTACCAAGTCTAGTTGTGCATATTGTCAGCATTTTCCGGTTCAATGATTTTTGTCAGAGTTATGGCCCTTTAATAATTTTTAGCTCGACTATTCGATAAGAATAAGTAGAGCTATTGCAGTCACCCGAGCGTCGGCGTCGGCGTAACCACTTATGTTAAAGTTTTTGTAATAGTTCAAATATTTTCAAAGTCCATAGACATATGGCTTTGAAACTTTGCACACTTGTTCACCATCATGACCCCAACCTGTAGACAGGAGGAGGTAACTCTATCAAGCATTTTGACAGAATTATGCCCCTTTTTCGACTTAGAATTTACGTTAAAGTTTTTGTAATAGTTCAAATATTTTCAAAGTCCATTGACATATGGCTTTGAAACTTTGCACACTTGTTCACCATCATGACCCAACCTGTAGACAGGAGGAGGTAACTCTATCAAGCATTTTGACAGAATTATGCCCCTTTTTCGACTTAGAATTTACGTTAAAGTTTTTGTAATAGTTCAAATATTTTCAAAGTCCATAGACATATATGGCTTTGAAACTTTGCACACTTGTTCACCATCATGACCCCAACCTGTAGACAGGAGGAGGTAACTCTATCAAGCATTTTGACAGAATTATGCCCCTTTTTCGACTTAGAATTTACGTTAAAGTTTTTGTAATAGTTCAAATATTTTCAAAGTCTATTGACATATGGCTTTGAAACTTTGCACACTTGTTCACCATCATGACCCCAACCTGTAAACAGGAGGAGGTAACTGTATCAAGCATTTTTTTTACTGTCAAGCACTAAGAATAGTCGAGCGTTGCTGTCCTACCGACAGCTCTTGTTATTTTTAAAGTTTGTCCGGACTACTTCTCTTATACCACTAATGCAATTTCAATGAAACTTTACATGATTGATCTGTAGCTCAAGTCCTTGCGCATATTGCAGGGGTTTTCTGGTTGAATGATTTTTGGCAGAGTTATGGGCCTTTGATAAAAAGGTGTTTTTTTCTGTGTGTTGCCAGATACGCAAAAGCTTGTCCGGACTACTCCTCATAAACTACTGGTGCAATTTTATCCAAACTTTACAGGAATGATCAGTTCCAAGTCTAGTTGTGCACTGTCCGTCTGTCACAAAATTTGTCCCAACATGAAATTGGCCATCATGAGGCGACACATGTGATTACTGATCGCTCTTGTTATAACTTTTTGACACTGATTTACAGTATTTATATACACACATTTCACAATAATATTTAAATTTAGCACTTTAAACCAATATTTTATTATACAAACATATTTATTAACATTTATTCTGTCATGTGAAGAAGCTATCCAGCTAGCTTATGAAACATTAGTGGTTCTACTCAGGTGCCCATTCATGCGAATTTAACAAAGTAAAAAATTGTGATTAAAGAAATTAGAATTCTATCACTATAAGGTCAACTTATATTTCAGAATGCATTAAGTGAGAACAATATAGAGAGTGAAGAGGAGCTGCAGGTACTGATAAACAAGTTGTCAGTGAGTATACAAAGATTGAAGGCTGTTATAGATGGTAAAGAACCGCCACCCGAGGAACCTGAGGTGAGAATAATTAAAATATTTGTAGACTTGATGTTTTAACCATCCCACATGGTCATTTTTATATGGTGATTTAAAGAGTAAGACAGAATTTAATTCAGTTAAACTTCGTTCGCTCAAACTCAGATCGCTCGAATACCTCCCTTCGCTTGAACTCATCGCCCAGTCCCGGCGCTCGAATACCTCCCTTCGCTCGAACTCATCGCCCAGTCCCGGCAAAATTCCTATATAATATATATTGTTCTACCTCGGATTGCTCGAACACCCATCGCTCGAACTCTCGAACCTGATCTCTGGTCCCTTCATCAGAAATATAGTGTAAATCACACCTTTTCGGTCGAACACAAACAGACAACAAAAGTTGGGGGTCACCATGCTCTAAATAATTGACAGTCTGCGACTCGTTTTTAACACCTTGTGATCGTGACAAACTAGGATAGCCCTTCTCATTGGTAGAAGTAGGTGTGAAATAGAATTTATAATGGAATAACATAAGTAAATGTACATAGGTAGAGTAATTTAGATATATGATGAAAATTTCAGCCTCGGAAGCAAGCAGTGTTTGACCTACTAGATATACCAGATGATCAATTATCACCAGATCAACTAGTGAAGAAGAAACGTCAATATATACTACAGAAAGCTAAGGAAGGTCGTGCTAAAGCCCAGGCTCAACAAAGGGAAAAAAGACAAAAGGTTTGTATGTTTGTATAACATATGCAGGTTTTCTGATGTATCTTCAAGCAATAATTTTGTCTTGACTTTAGAGTCATCAGACTTCCATAAACAAGCTTTCATAAACTTATTGAACATCTGTAGAAATGTTTGAGTCAGTATAGATAATAGACAAGAAGTCCTTTACAAGTTTTGAACTAAGATGGCTAAGTGGTTAATGTTGAATTAGAAACATTTGCCTCTTACAGCTGTGGGTATGAAATCTGACAGGATATTTAAATTGTTTAATGTGAGAAAGCTATCAAACATTAGTGGATTTTCTGAGGTCTTCTTTCACCTGTAAAGCTGGTTGATGTGTTACATAAAACCCAACATTTCCCCCCCCCAACAATCCCCCCAGAAGGGATGTAGAGGGATGTCTCATTTATTCAAAGTATACCCTTACCACTGTCTTTTAATGTTTTTTTTGTAATATATTTGATTCCATTTGTATTGTTGATATTGAATCTTTTTTATTCAGGAACTCATTGCAGAAAAAGAACTTGAAAAGAAAAGACTGACTGATTTTCAGAGTTGGTTGTCTGAAGTGAGACAAAAAAGACAAGTGAGTTATACTCAGATAATTTGAAGAAGCAGACTTAAAGATGGACTGTTTTCTTATTATGTTTTGATGAAATTCAAAGAGGGATCTTATTGGTAGCTTTTCCTCTTCTAGTATGAAATAATGTATCTTCAAATCATATTATATCATATATGCCCAAAATACATGTATGTGTTGTTTTCAGCAAAAATTAAGATTTGAAATCAAGTTTGCAAATAAAAATTATGTATAGTGAAAGTGATTATCTCAATGTTGAATTGGAATAGTGGTCATCTTGGTTCATGAACTTGGTCACAATTTTGATTTAATTTTTATCAAACTTACTGGTTGAAAAGGAACAATACACAAGAAACCACACATAACGCCAGATTAAAATGGACACTGATTTAATTAAGATCTATCAGTTTCTAACATATCTGGTTCTTCATCAGTATAATTTGTACAAATAAATCTGCCTGAAGTTAAACAATACTAGTGTTAGATGGTTAGTCATATGATATATTAAAATTAGTAACAAAAATGGTATAAGTTTCTAAATGTAGATTTTAAGGCCCATTATGCCCCAGGAATGCATTCATTTTTTATTTTTCAAAAGCTTTTTATTTTTGATGTCCTGCTCTAGTTTCAAAAAGGTTACTGAAATGGCACACAGTTGGCTTGAATGTGTTTTTCACGAGAATATCTGCCATATGACACTAAAGTCTCTCTCTAATTGTGCTGCCATTTTAATCAACATACTGGATTTTGCATTCATACAATGCTAGGTATTTAACATGTAAAATGGCCATGAATTTTAAATGTCTAGGACGTTGTGAAAGTTTTAATTCTACCGAGATTATCATGAATCTACATGCAAAACAGCTTTGTTTGCATGCATAACTTCCCTGCAAAAAATGTCTGCCAGAGATATAAATAGAAAAATCTTGTCTGGCTTTCATAGGTCAAACTGCTTGTGGGATTTCAATGAAACTTTGCAAGACTGATCATTACCAAATTGTTCAAATAGTTCTGCTTTGCTGAACAAGATGGCTGCTACAGCTAAAAATAGACAAATCTTTAATCAACAACTGCTCCTTAGTAGATTTTGATGAAACTGTACATTGATGATCCTTACATGGTCCTTTACTAAAATTGATAAAAATTTGCTCAAATGGTTCATGTCTTTTGCAACAAGATGGCCACCAGAGTTAAAAAATGTAAATAAGCTTTAATGACACCTTCTCCCCAGTCCCTTAAATAGATTTTGATGAAATACTACAGAAATGATCTTTAAGTGGTTCTTTCTAAAATTGCTAGAAATTTTTAGGTTTGTTTTACAAGATACCACCAGATCTAAAATTTTAAATACCTTTTAATGAAATCTCATCAACCACTTGATGAATTTTGATTAAGATAGTCCTTAAATTTTGCTATATATTGTTTTTGTAGAAACTGTTGGAAACTCGTAACAATCGCAAGCAGAAGAAGCAAGATATGGCAAAAAGAAAAACATATGCTGCCCAGCAGAGGATGAGAATTATATCACAGCTTGCTAAAAGTAACTTTTGTTTCAGTATTTAGGCCATTAATTGGAAATTTTAGAACTCTTTTTTATAAAGCAAAGTTTAAACAAAATGATTGAAACAAATTGATGGAAAAAATTCAGGGTCACTGTCCTACTTTATTTAGTTATTTGCCCCTGTCTATCTAACTCAGCTAACAATTGAATATGAAATGACAGTGTTTTAGTAATTACAGTCTTGTATGAAGTTGTATGACTGTAACATCTATAACATTTTATGGTGATTTCTCAAGATTTTTCATTAAAATTAAGTCAATACACAATACTAATATGAAACTTCATAATATCCTATTAACTCGAGGTATGATAGGGATATATTATTGGACAGGATAGTGGCAGTTCCTGTTTAACCAATGTGTTGTATGATATCTACATATGTACCTTATATAGAAGGAGTACAATATCCCTGGCTGAAGCCAGAACATCTGTTGTACAGGACATGATCACAGTTTAATTGATGATATAGTAACACTGGTGTTATATTCAATATTTTCAGATACAAAGAAAGAAGATACCTTTGGACAAGATGACAGAGACTGGGATGTTTATAAGGAAATTGTAAGCTTTTATTTTACTTTATCTTATTCTCGTAACACATCTTATTCATACTATAAATTTTGCATAAATTATAATGTATTTTCAATTATAACATCAAATGTTGAGTTTGTAACCATTTTTGGCCGGGTTGCACTAGTGCAAATCTGGGTTATAGGATGGTGAATGTCGGGCGGCGGGCGGGCGGGGAAATATTTTCGTAACAGTTTTCTAAGCAACTACTTATCACAGCCTCTTGATATTTGGCATACAGCATTGACACATGGTCTCATACCGTGGGATTTGATTTCAGGTCCGTCGCTCATCCACTTCCTGTTTATCCACTTAGTTAAATTAGTTAAATTTTTCGACATTAATGGTCAATGGTAGGAAATTTTCGTACAGTTTTCTCAGCAACTACTTATCACAGCCTCTTGATATTTGGCATGCAGCATTGACACATGGTCCCATACTGTGGGATTCGATTTCAAGTCTGCAGCTCATCCACTTCCTGTTCACTGACTTAGTTAAATTTTTCGACATTAATGGGTCAATGGTAGGAAATTTTCGTAACAGTTTTCTCAGAAACTACTAATCACAGCGTCTTTATTTTTGGCATACAGCATTGACACATGGTCTGGTACTATACCGTGGGATTCGATTTTAGGTGTGTAGCTTATCCACTTTCTCTTTACCCACTTAATTAAATTTTCGACATTAATGGGTCAATGGTAAATTTTTTCGTAACATCACAGCCTCGTGATATTTGGTGTACAAATGCAGCCCGGCCTTTTCTGTCTTTGACCCATTTTTATAAGCTACTGTTTTTGAAGAATAATAAGTGGAGTATCATGTCATGAACCACTCTTCAGTGTTGGCATTGGTTAACCTTTTACTCCTCAAAAATTACTGGGGCAATTTCACACAAACTTTACAAGAATTATCAATATCAAATCTGGTTGTGCATGTCATCAACAATTTCTGATTCATTGATTTTTGTCAAAGTTATGGCCCTTTAATGATTCTTGTTTTGAAAGTTTGTCTGGACTTCATATGTTATACATGTACCTCATTTAAACTTAACAAACCCCTATTATAAATGAAATGATGATGGTTGTTTTATGATAGAACCCCAACATGAGTGACAGTGATTCAGAGGCCGAGGAGCTACAGCTAGAGGAACTAGAAACTATGCTCAAGGAACATGATCCAGAATTCCTGAAGTAATATCAATTAACACAACATAAAATTTTATTTTTAAATATTTACACCAAAATAAAACATTAAAATTCAAGATATTGAGATAATTTGCTTGTTTGTTTCAAAGTAAAAATGAAATATATTTCACAACATCAAATCATTATGTTCACATAGAAAAATATACCTGCCATATTTAGATTTTTTTATAGTTGAAAATTTTGTTCATTTATTGTTGTTTTTTTCTAAGGTGAAATAATATTTTAAAATTAATAAATTCTGCTTTAAATTTGTCATATGTATTTCACAGTTATAATTCAATAATATACCGACATGCATGTGATTATTGATCATGTGTGTTTAGTTTCTATTTTTAACCCTTTACCTGCTGAAACAGAAAGTGATGAGTTTTTATCCAGTGTAGAGCCAGGCCAGCATAACTGTGCAGTTTGACCAGGCTCTACCAACTTCAAGTTTTCATCTTAATTTCCCAAAAATTGATAATTAACAATTTCACAAATGGAAGTGTAATTAAATAATTGAGAAGGTTAAGGGTTAGGTTGTTGTAATGGTTGTTGTTTGTATGTGTAACAGAGAGTTGTTGTTTGTATATGTAACAGAGAGTTGTTGTTTGTATATGTAACAGAGAGTTGTTGTTTGTATATGTAACAGAGAGTTGTTGTTTGTATGTGTAACAGAGAGTTGTTGTTTGTATATGTAACAGAGAGTTGTTGTTTGTATGTGTAACAGAGAGTTGTTGTTTGTATATGTAACAGAGAGTTGTTGTTTGTATGTGTAACAGAGAGTTGTTGTTTGTGTATGTAACAGAGAGTTGTTGTTTGTGTATGTAACAGAGAGTTGTTGTTTGTATATGTAACAGAGAGTTGTTGTTTGTGTATGTAACAGAGAGATGTTGTTTGTATGTGTAACAGAGAGTTGTTGTTTGTGTATGTAACAGAGAGTTGTTGTTTGTATATGTAACAGAGAGTTGTTGTTTGTATGTGTAACAGAGAATTTGTTGTTTGTATATGTAACAGAGAGTTGTTGTTTGTATGTGTAACAGAGAGTTGTTGTTTGTATGTGTAACAGAGAGTTGTTGTTTGTGTGTGTAACAGAGAGTTGTTGTTTGTATGTGTAACAGAGAGTTGTTGTTTGTATATGTAACAGAGAGCTGTTGTTTGTATGTGTAACAGAGAGTTGTTGTTTGTATATGTAACAGAGAGCTGTTGTTTATATATGTAACAGAGTGTTGTTGTTTGTATATGTAACAGAGAGCTGTTGTTTATATATGTAACAGAGTGTTGTTGTTTGTATATGTAACAGAGAGCTGTTGTTTGTATGTGTAACAGAGAGCTGTTGTTTGTATGTGTAACAGAGAGTTTCTCTTTGTATATGTAACAGAGAGCTGTTGTTTGTATATGTTACAGAGAGTTACTGTTTGTATGTGTAATAGAGAGTTGTTGTTTGTATCTGTAACAGAGAGTTGTTGTTTGTATATGTAATAGAGACTTGCTGTTTGTATGTGTAACAGAGAGTTGTTGTTTGTATGTGTAACAGAGAGTTGTTGTTTGTATGTGTAACAGAGAGTTGCTGTTTGTATGTGTAACAGAGAGTTGTTGTTTGTATGTGTAACAGAGAGTTGTTGTTTGTATGTGTAACAGAGAGTTGTTGTTTGTATATGTAACAGAGAGTTGTTTGTATATGTAACAGAGAGTTGTTGTTTTAACAGAGAGTTGTTGTTTGTGTATGTAACAGAGAGTTGTTGTTTGTATATGTAACAGAGAGTTGTTGTTTGTATGTGTAACAGAGAGTTGTTGTTTGTATGTGTAACAGAGAGTTGTTGTTTGTATGTGTAACAGAGAGTTGTTGTTTGTATGTGTAACAGAGAGTTGTTGTTTGTATGTGTAACAGAGAGTTGTTGTTTGTATGTGTAACAGAGAGTTGTTGTTTGTATGTGTAACAGAGAGTTGTTGTTTGTATGTGTAACAGAGAGTTGTTGTTTGTATGTGTAACAGAGAGTTGTTGTTTGTGTATGTAACAGAAAGTTGTTGTTTGTATGTGTAACAGAGAGTTGTTGTTTGTATGCGTAACAGAGAGTTGTTGTTTGTATGTGTAACAGAGAGTTGTTGTTTGTATATGTAACAGAGAGTTGTTGTTTGTATATATTACAGAGAGTTGTTGTTTGTATATGTAACAGAGAGTTGTTGTTTGTATGTGTAACAGAGAGTTGTTGTTTGTATATGTAACAGAGAGCTGTTGTTTGTATATATAACAGAGAGTTGTTGTTTGTATATGTAACAGAGAGTTGTTGTTTGTATATATAACAGAGAGATGGACAAGGAAGCTGGGGAGTTTGATATAGCTGAATACTACAGGTTACATATTGGTGTAGAACGTATCAGGTGAGAACATTTCATTTGACATATTGTGACTTACTTACTGTTTTTAGCTCACCTGTCACAGAGTGATAAGGTTAGCTTTTGTGATCGTAATATGTCCGTCGTCCATCCATCTGTCCATAATCTTTTACTTTAAATGACATCTCCTCATAAACCGCAAAAACCAATTTCATCCAAACTTCAGGAATGTTCCTTGGGTGGAAACCTTTGAAATTTTTTCAAAGAATTGAATTCTATGCAGAACACTGGTTGCCTTGGCAACCGAAAGAAAAAAAATAATTAAAAAATCTTTAAAAAAAAACCCGAAGAGCTAGAGCTTAGATATTTAGCAGGAAACATCTTCTAATGGGTGCAGCCAAGTTTGTTCAAATAAAATCCCTGGGATCAAATTTGGCCCCACCCCAGGGGGTCATTAATTTTCCTTATATGTATTTAGTAAAAACTTGCAAATCTTCTTTTAAAAACCTAAAGAGCTAGAGCTTAGATATTCAGCGTGAAACATCTTCTAAGAGAGTGTGTACCAAGCTGTGCAAATAAAAGCCCTAGGGTCAAAATTGGCCCTGCCCAAGGGGGGTCATTGATATTTCTTTTATGTATATAGTACTTAATATAACCTTCTTTTAAAAAATTCAAAGAGAAAACCCTAAGCTAGAGCTTAGATATTAAGCATGAAACATCTTCTAGTGGGTCAAAATGGGCCCCACCTATTGATTTTCCTTATATGTATATAGTAAACACATAAAAACCCTTTTAAAAACACCAAAGAGCTAGAGCTTAGATATGTATATATATTACTTATATGTGTATAATGAAAACAAAACAAAAATCTTTTTCTGTTACACTAAATAGGCTTTAATTTAGTTATTTAGTATGAAACATTGTCTGGGGGACCTCTACAAAAATTGTTCAAGTTATAGCCCTTGGGTCAGGGGGAGCATAGATTTTCCTTATATGTACATAGTTAAAAAATCTCTAAATTTACTAGAGCTTAAGCTTAGTTTCATAGCAGTCATTGACTTTTCATAGCAAACTGTTAATTTTCATAGCAGACAGTGACTTCAATAGCAAACATTAACTTTCCATAGCAACAAGTGATTCTACCATTAAATTTCATAGCAGACATCGACTTCCAAGGAAAGTTTTAGGAAACCATTTATTTTGTATGGCAGCCAGTGACATTTTATAGAACTGTTGTTTTCCCTTAGCAATAGTAACCAGTAATGTTTTTACACATGCCCTATTTCAGATACAAATATGAACTTTGTGATATCAATTTTAAGATTTAGATTTTATAACTGCTTTTGTTTATAGTTTACAATACTACTTGTTCCTTGTCATGGAGAGTTTTTATATTCCGGTGAGGGATATAAGGGCCATCATGGCCCTCTTGTTTCTGTTATAAATGAAAATGGTATGTATTACCTCCTGGGTAAATACACAACATTGCAAGGATAGTTTTTGCACTGTTAAGATAATTGTCAGTCAAATGTGACTAGGATGGTTATGAATTAAATTATTGATATTTTAAATCAGTTCCTTCAAGATAGGCAACACATTACACTGACAAATTAGTTGTTGAAAGAGAAACAAAAAATACAATGCAATTATGTAATAGATTTGCCCAGCTTTTAATTTGGAACAGTCTGTTCAAAGTTTTAGGGAGTTTAGTATCAAAATAATTTAAAAACAACAAGAACTATCAACAGGCTGCTTTGACTCTATACTGGCAAAGGGTTATCAGTCAGTTCAAGCAGATTAAGTGTTAAATCCATTGTTATAAATGTGTGTATAAAGTTACATCATTTATGATGGTTAGTCTTACATGTATTTGTTGTAAAATACATTTGGTTAATACTGGCTTACTTGCTTAATAATAACTCAAAATCATCATAAATACAAACATGTATCATTGTCTTACACATCTGTTAAAATCATTCGTTAATTTTATAAAACATTTCACTTAATGTTGGAATTGCAGGAAAGGTGTTTTATAGTTTTCTAATCAAGATAATTACAGTTATAATTTGTTTTATGATAAATTGTGTAATTGTACAATGATGTATATTTGTTCAGGGTACCAGAGTTATTGTTCCAGCCATCTATGATTGGTGCTGAGCAAGCAGGAATTGTTGAAACTCTAGACTACATGTTCAAAAAATATACACAAGATGTACAACAGACCTTAGCACAGGTATTTAACTTTGTTCACAACAGTTTTCATATAGGCATTATACATGTTCCATAGGATGCAATTAAGTTTTGCATGATTTTAGAACATGATAATGATCATTTTGGCTCGACTTTTCCAAAGAAAGTATCGAGCTATTGCTGTTGACAGCGGAAAAACTGATGATAATTTCTAGCTCACCCGTCACACATGGATAGTGTGAGCTTCTAGGATAGTTTGATGTCTGCCATCATTCGCTGTAATTCATTCAAATGACAGCACCTTGTAAACCACATTGCCAAATGGGATGAAACCTGGCAGAAATATTCCTTGCATGAAGCTTAACCAAGATTGTTCAAATGGTTCCAGTCTGTTGCATATCTGAATCACAGAAGCTAAAAATAGAATTGAAAAGTGCAATCTTTAAAAAAAACTTCTCCATAAGGACATTGAAACATTGGTTCTCTACCAGTTTTGTTAAAATTATAGCCCTGGGGTCAAAATTTGTCTGTCTCAGGGTCATTTGATTATACATAGAGTCATATAAGGAGATCTTTAAATATTCTTCTCATAAACCTGAGTTTTCCATTTGTGTAACTATAGTTAAAACTTGAAAGATCCTCTCCACAGAACCCCTTACAGCTTTCAAGGTGGACACTAGAGCTTATGTACACGCCTTGGGGATTAATAAGTTTTTGTTATAGAGTAAAAACTTAATCTTTCTTCCCTTGAATCACAAAGACTAGAGCATAAATATTTGGTATGAAACATTTTCCAAGGTTGTGCAAGTCATGGCCCTTGTGTCAAATTCCTTATATTTATTTAGTAAAAAACCTAAAAAATAAACATCTCTTCAATAGACAAGGCAAGAGCACAAAAGATTGTCTGATGAACCTCTACTATTTTTGTTAAAATCATAATCTTGGGGTCCATAGCAACCATTGACTTTCTTCAGCACCCAGTGACTTCCATAGCAACCACCAACCATTTAATTTTCTTAGCAACAATTGACGTCCATTACAGCTAGTAATTTTCAATAGCTACTATTGACTTTCAATAGCTATCATTGACTTCCTATGCCACTATTTATCTCTGTGTGATGGTAAGAGGTAGCTAAATGGGTTGAAATTACTGGATTCTATGTATCTCTTAGCTCCAGCAGGTGTGGTGAATTTGACCTCTCTTATTGCTTGTCTGTAACACCCGAGGTTAGTGAAAATTAACTTTCCAGTTTTTGCGCCATATGACCTAAATTGTGTTGGTGCACAGTTTTTTCCTTAAACAATTTTTTTTTAAAGAATTTTAAGTCCCTTTTTTCAAATTGAAAAATTGTAACAGAAATAATATATGGAATTGGTGTTCTTATGTATTGTGATCAACAATAAAAAGAAAAACATAATTCAGAATTGAAAGAAGATTTTATAGACATATGTTCAGCTGTACATGTATATGTTATCTTCCCTTGAAATGACCTGAAATGAGTAAATAATTATGATTTAATGGCAGATAACTCAAAAGTGAGATCGGTGATAACCACTGTTTTTTCACACAAAATATTTTAGTTGCATTACAGGAGAGATTAGACTCAAGAGATTTGTAATTTCAGTGTCCCTGACTATTATTATATAAAAGAATTGTGTTTATTTTCATTAATTGTAAGTTGTTAAATACATTGTATATTGTATTTTTGTGTGATTTTTTTTGCAGTATGTATTTTTGACTGGAGGCTGTGCTAATTTTGGTCAGTTCAAACAGAGAATGGATCGGGAGATGTTACAAATGCGACCCTTCAAATCAACATTTAATGTGTTCACAGCAGGTTAATTATTTGTTCATTATTTTCCCACCAATACAAGTTTAGAGGGGGTTATATAGTAATCATTTTGTGCTGTCCCATCCTGGTCCTTTTAGCTGGACTATTGAAATACTTGTGGGACTTTCCTACTAACTCATGCAGCAGTGTTTATCATGTAAACATGCATACAACCTTTATTTAGTAATTCATGTCCACCATATTTGGGTGGCTTAGAGTTTAGGGTCAAGGACAAGGTATTGAGTTTATGAAAATTTTATAAACCTTACTACATTTTTCAACTTCATACAATAGCAATGACATGCCAATTTGCATTTTTTTAAGAACTGTCAAGTTTTTATGATATAACTGTGTAAACAAGTGTTTTCTTGGACAGTCTCACATTTAGTAGAAAATAGATAAAATCTTTTTGACAAGTTGGATATTGGGCCAGGGACATGTGTGTTTACCAAACACAGGTTCTTGTTCTTCAATGCAGTTTGTTTAAGAAATAATATCGGTCTGAGCGGTGTTTATCGGCTATTTAACACCGATTTGAAGTTTTAAGTGGTTAATTTTTCACATCAAAAGGAAAAGCTTGCAGAAATAAGATTGTTATATTGACATTTTACAGATGATCCAAGTTTGGATGCATGGCTTGGTGCCCGGCAGTGGATCACATCATCAGGTATTGGTAATGTTTGGATTACCCGAGCAGAGTACCAGGAGAAAGGTGGAGATTATCTAAAGGAACACATAGCCTCTAACCGATACCTACCCCACCCAGTACTGGTTAACAAGTGATACAAACATTGACATACATTATTCTGACTGCGTCTGTAACTACAAAGATACACTGCAGTGATCCTTCACACAAATTGTTCCTCAAACAGTAACTTTTTAAGAAAAGATAAATAAAATAAATAAGTATACATTAACATTTGATTTCTTTAAGAGTTCCTCATAAGATTGTATTGTTTACAAAGTTATTTCAAATTGTGTAAAGATTTATTTTCTGTGGGAATGGAAACCTTGTCTTTACGTCCTTCAGTCACCTCTGGCAATAAATCTCGGGTGAGCAATGAAGGCCATCATGTCCCTCTTGTTTAGTTTAGAGTGCTTGTCAGCCACAAATAAAAGAGACAATTATTTGCATTCATCGAGCATTTTGTGTTCACATGACATTTTGTTTGTATGTTTAGATATTGTACTACCACAAGTGTGTTCATAATTGAGATACATATGTTATATAGATACCTTCATATTTATGCATGCAAATGAAAATTGCAGCATAATTATACCCCCAAAAACGAAGTTTGGGGGGGTATATAGGAGTCACCCTGTGGTCGGTCGGTCGGTTGGTCTGTCGGTCGGTCGGTCCAGACGTCCGTTGCATTTTCCTTGTCCGGAGCATAACTTGAAAACTAATGGTTGGAATTCAATATAACTACATACAATGGTCAAGCACATTGAGAGGAAGTGCAGTGCACAAGAATCATAACTCTATCTTGACTAATTACAGAGTTATTGCCCTTTGTTACTTTTCCTTGTCCGTGGCATAACTTGAAAACTACTGGTTGGAATTCAAAACAACTTCATACAATTGTCAAACACAATAAGGGGAAGTGCAGTGCACAAGAACCATAACTCTATCTAAAGTAATTACAGAGTTATTGCCCTTTGTTGCTTTTCCATTGCTTTTTTTTTTTACTGTTGCATTTTCCTTGTCCGGAGCATAACTTGAAAACTAATGGTTGGAATTCAATATAACTACATACAATGGTCAAGCACATTGAGAGGAAGTGCAGTGCGTAAGAAACATAACTCTATCTTGACTAATTACAGAGTTATTGCCCTTTGTTACTTTTCCTTGTCCGTGGCATAACTTGAAAACTACTGGTTGGAATTCAAAACAACTTCATACAATTGTCAAACACAATAAGGGAAAGTGCAGGGCACAAGAACCATAACTCTATCTAAAGTAATTACAGAGTTATTGCCCTTTGTTGCTTTTCAAATGCCTTCTTTTTGTGTCGCCTCTACGGAGTAGTGGCGACATATAGGGATCACTTCTCCGTCGTCTGTCTGTCCGTCTGTCCGTCCGTCTGTCCGTCTGTCTGTCTGTCTGTCTGTCTGTCCGTCTGTCCGTCCGTCCGTCACAAAACTTGTCCGGACTACTCCTCATAAACTACTGGTGCAATTTCATCCAAACTTTACAGGAATGATCAGTACCAAGTGTAGTTGTGCATATTGTCAGGATTTTCCGGTTCAATGATTTTTGTTTGAGTTATGGCCCTTTAATAATTTTTATTTTTAAAGTTTGTCCAGACTACTTCTCTTATACCACTTATGCAATTTCAATGAAACTTTACAGGATTGATCTGTAGCTCAAGTCCTTGCGCATATTGCACGGGTTTTCTGGTTGAATGATTTTTGGGTGAGTTATGGCCCTTTGATAAAAAGGTGTTTTTTTCTGTGTGTTGCCAGATACGCAAAAGCTTGTCCGGACTACTCCTCATAAACTACTGGTGCAATTTCATCCAAATTTTACAGAAATGATCAGTACAAAGTGGTTAGTCTAGTTGTGCACTGTCCGTCTGTCTGTCCGTCTGTCACAAAATTTGTCCCAACATGAAATTGGCCATCATGAGGCGACACATGTGATTACTGATCGCTCTTGTTTTTGTCCGAAGCATAACTTGAAGACTAATGGTTGGAATTCAATATAACTACATACAATGGTTAAGCACATTGAGAGGAAGTGCAGTGCATAAGAACCATAACTCTATCTAAAGTAATTACAGAGTTATTGCCCTTTATTACTTTTCCATTGCTTTCTTTTGTCCGGACCATAACTTGAAGACAAATTGTTGGAATTCATTATAACTTCATACAATGGTCCAGCATATTGAGAGGAAGTGCAGTGCACAAGAACCATAACTCCATTTTGACTTATTACAGAGTTACTGCCCTTTGTTTCTTTTCCTTGTCCAGAGCATGACTTTAAAACTACTGGTTGGAATTCAAAACAACTTCATACAATGGTCAAGCACAATAAGGGGAAGTGCAGTGCACAAGAACCATAACTCCATCTTGACTAAGTACAGAGTTATTGCCCTTTGTTACTTTTCCTTTGCTTTCTTTTGTCTGGACCATAACTTGAAGACTTATTGTTGGAATTCATTATAACTTCATACAATGGTCAAGCACATTGAGAGGAAGTGCAGTGCATAAGAACCATAACTCCATCTTGACTAATTACAGAGTTACTGCCCTTTGTTACTTTTCCTTGTCCAGAGCATGACTTGAAAACTACTGGTTGGAATTCAAAACAACTTCATACAATGGTCAAGCACAATAAGGGGAAGTGCAGTGCACAAGAACCATAACTCCATCTTGACTAGTTATAGAGTTATTGCCCTTTGTTACTTTTCCTTGTCCAGAGCATAATTTGAAAACTACTGTTTGGAATTCAGTACAACTTCATACAGTTGTCAAGGACATTCAAAGGAAGTGCAGTGCACAAGAGCCATAAATCCATTTTGACAAAATACAGAGTTACTGCCCTTTGATACTTTTCCTTGTCCGGAGCATAACTTAAAACGTACAGGTTGGAATTCAAAACAACTTCATACAATGGTCAAGCACAATAAGAGGAAGTGCAGTGCACAAGAACTATGACTCTATCTTAAGTATTTATAGAGTTATTGCCCTTTGTTCTTTTTCTTTGTCTTTCTGGACTTATTACAGAGTAATTCAATTAAACTTCATCAATGGCCAACCACATTGAAAGGAAATGCAACATACATGAACCACAATTATCTTTAATTGCCCACAACCATAACTCTATGTTTCAATTCTATTACAAGGTATTCTGTTACTAGTAACATCCTCATTTCCGAAGCAGACTTGTGGGGGTATTAATCACATTTAGTGATAGTTCTAGTTTTACTAGATATAATATACTATGTAGTATGATTTGTTTTGTGTTTAAGAATAGAGTAAAAATAAATAATGAAATATTTGTTTTTAGTTTTTTTGTAGAAATATAAATTGTTGTTTTACTTTAAGAAAATTTAAATTTAACTACACAGTTATCTTTTTAATGCTTTATTACCAATTATAGATCTCCATTCAACTTGTATGTTGACAACCTTTATGCTAAGATCATTGATTTCCTATGTTAGACCAACTAGTCAAGGCTAGAATGTTGCTATATTACCTTACACTGTGTTAGACCAACTAGTCCAGGCTAGAATGTTGCTATATTACCTTACACTGTGTTAGACCAACTAGTCCAGGCTAGAATGTTGCTATATTACCTTACACTGTGTTAGTCTGACATACAAAACAACAACAAACATAAGTTATTTAAACAGTTTAATCAAAACATGAAAAAAACATTATCACAGAGTATGAGCATTGGTCAGTGAAAAGTCAATCCTAGAATATTATACACAGATAAGTTGTGTGATAACTATCATCATTGTAAAAATAAGTAATTTCTAGTTTATTTATTATGTGGCCATTATCTATCCTATTGTGGGAACATGAAAGTTTTGTCAGTCTTCTACACATTGGATTACTGTTAACAAATTATTGAAATAGAAATAATCAAACTAATAAAATATAATTATGTTTAAGATGAAGAAGTATTTCAGAAACAGTTCTGCTGGAATTACCTTAGTAGAAAACATGTCAAAATATATAAATTTAGTGCATTATTTATTACAACTGGCCATGTTAAACTATAGAATGTTTCACTGTCTATAAAATATGTAAACATATTAAATAATACTTAACAGATCTACTACATAACAATCTATATATGTTTTATTATTAATAATAAATTGCACACAATTTCATACAATGCTTGATTATGATAGGGAAAAACTCTGTAATGTTACATAATTTTGAGAAGTTGTTTTAATTGAACAAAACATATATAATACAGTCATAAAAATATCTCTGAACAGTATATTATAATACTTGTTTGAATGTGTGTGTAACACATACTTAAAATACTCGTAAGTAATTTTCAGATAATTTTAAATGAAATTAAAATGTCCGTAAAACCAAATCAACACACTGATGCTCGAAGCTCTGATGTTTTGGCATTTTCTGTACTGTGTCCAAATGTGCCACCATACCGGAATTTTTGACCTAAAATATTAATGAAATAGTATTTTATAAGACAAAATGAAGAAATATAGTGGGTATCAATATGATAAATCTATGTCAGAATATAATTAAGCAACTACATGTAATAACAAATTATTCACATATATGTGTTTAGTAAAAATGGCGATATACTTTTACAACTAAGATATATTTTCCAGTATGTGTATGAAGTAGGCAAAACTTGTTTGTGTAATGACAAGTGTTGTAAGGAAAGCACGCCTGGTAAATGATAGAGCTACCTCTTTCGGAGGTATACGGTAAATCGCTCTATCGCTACTTCCGAGCTAGTGCATGTCGCTAAAATCAAGTGTCAAGTGTTTTCATTTTTTATATATTTTGTAAACTCTACACCAAATATCGAAATTCGGAGAATGCTATGCCATGTAGATTTGATTAAAGTTTCCAGAAAACGTAAAGTTGTTATAATTGTGTTTGAAATGTAGTTGTGGCGGCGTTTCCCAGTTAGCGAATTTAGCGTTGAAATGGACCGTTTCATCATGAAACAGATTATTTTTCCTCCAATTTTCATCTAAACAGCGATTCAGATTTAAAACAAATATGTTTCAACTAGATATAAGGTCTAGAAATGAAAGAAGATTGAAATCAGATCAACATATTAGTTAATAAAGAAAATATAGGATAGTTGTTCTTGGAGACAGCTGTGTCGTGATGGAGGTAGTCATGGTCCATTTCAACGCTGAATTCGCTAACTGGGAAACGCCACCACAACTACATTTCAAACACAAGTATAACAACTTTACGTTTTCTGGAAACTAGGTTAGCAATGAAAGTGACAACATGATTACAGACTAAAACTGTATATGAATGATGTAGGTAGGTAGAGGTATTGAATGTGGGAGACAGAGTGACAACAGATGAAAATGTCCAATGAAAGGAGGGAATGTAATGTAACAGCGATTATTTGACAATAGATAGTTTGTCGAATTTTGTTGTAAAAACTATCTAGAATGAAAGAAAATGGTCTAACTAAGAAAATGAATTCGAACACCAATATCTTTTATTCAGTCGTTAACGCTGTACAGACGTTTACGTGACGCCACAATGTAGCGCCAAACAGCACGCGCAAAACAATCAAATCAAGTACGCTATTTTAATGTCGCAAACGAGTTAAGTTTAACATTTATTTCACTTTTAATAATTTTAATTTCGCTTGAAAAATTATAGAGTGAAATAAAATAAACAAACAAAGTTTTATCAACGTTTCCAAAATTCGTTATTCTACACACAGAAGATTTAACGACAGTTTTTATATTGTTTCTTGAAAAGTAGTCCGGCAAACATGCATACCACGTGATCAAGTGCCGTAGATCAGTAAAAATATACGGCACCTTGTTATCGGGCCGAAATTGATACAAGAATTAGTGACAGGATAAAAAGATTTACCTGGTATATGACCAGTATAATGAGGTACAAGCCCGCTTTCTACTGGATAAATGAGTTTTGTGTCTTGGACTTTGTTCTCCGGACGGTGGATTGTAATTGCCTCGGATTGCAGGTTCTTCAGACGGTTTGTGTCGGATGTGAACTCATTCAGGGCGTCGTGGGTGATAATAGGATAACCCATACCTAGACGGGGTCTCGCACGTGGAACAAAACCGGTATATCCTGTAATAAATGTAGTCATGGTAATGTAAACAACATGACATTTTCAATATCAGATGATAATTTATTTAAGTCTTAGGATGAACGATTTTTTTATGTTTTATAAACATTTATCTTTTATAGAAGCATATTTTTACAGGATTTGTAATAGAGAGTTAATTGAATTAGCATATGTTGCATGTATTTAATGACGTACCTGACATAAATCTCTTCATCTCGTTGTCGTCTGCCATGTAGAAGGGAGATTCTGCACTCCTTACCATACTAGGCGAAATATAAGGTTTCGCCTCTGCTGCTGTTGGTTTCAACGGGGTAATGTATCTGCTGCGAATAGGCTGAAACAGCAGACAAATAAAACGTCTATCACGTGGCATTATCTTAGCATTCCTGCATAGGAGTTTGATATTCGATTTAAAAGTAAATACAGTAGACGAGTCTGTTCCGAGATATTCTAGATCTATATGTATTTTCTCGGAACAGTCCTATTTTTCAATTTGAACAAGGGCCCAATTCATTTTAATGAAAGGTAGTGGGGGTAACTTAATACTTACTGGGAGGTTAGGAACAGCAGTTTTATCAAGTTTTCCTGATTGTATAGCTTCTGTTAACCGAAGTTCTTCAGCATTTTGTTTATGTTTTCTATGGTCACCTTCAAAATCTGTGATAGCACCTTTACAGTTGACAGCGTAACGCTTGCCGAAGAAATGCTCACTGCGAGGAATGAATCCTACAATACATAAGACAAATATAAGTTCTTTTCTTGCTTGCATGAGTACAAACTCTATATGTTATGGTATAATCACTTCAAGATAATTATAACAAACATGAAATCGTGGAACCTGTTATAAACGTGATAGTGTTTTACCTGTGTAGCCGGGTACCATTTGTTCCATCAACTTTTGATCTCCCCAGCTATGCGTTCGAGACTTGAGAAGATCCGACCTAGTGTCAGTTTCTGGACATGGTGCGGAGTTTGCGCGAATCTCTGCTAACACCAACTGACCGGAACTGGCCACAGCGTCATTCCGTAGCAATTTGGAAGTTGTTTTACCGAATGTTTCTCCTATTTGGTATTTGAATTGTGGACAGAATCCTCCATATCTAAAAATACATCAATTGTTTTACAATCAGCTTGTAATCAACGCATTACACAAAATATAAACACTATAACCTAGTTCACGGCGTCGAATTAAGTCATCATTTTCAGGCTATTATAGAATATACCATTGAGTCAGTTGTCACAAGTAGGTCCGGCCATTATTTCCCCTATTCTAGTTCAATATGTAGTCACTGGGATAAAACTGATATATCTGAAAATCGAAGGAGTCAAAAGGCCAGGCTGTTTTACAATACATTAAAGTGTCCAAAACAGTTCCAGAATACATGATATTGTCAAAATAGTTTGAATTATGATTTAAAGCTTGTAAACGTTTATTTATCTTCTGTAGTAGTTTGTATAAGAAAAGATTTATAGAAAGTTTGCAAATTTATGTGTTAAATTGAAGTGTTGAAGTCTTCAATGTTATCTATCACCACAATCTATGTCAATGATTTACAAGTGTGGGCCAACGCGTTGTTAAGGCACTAAAACAGTTATTAAATACTATATTCTCAAACTGACAGCGACCGAAATGTTCATGGTCACATTGTTAATTGAAAAAACCTCTCTATTCTTCTGTTTCATGTATTTTCATTGATTTGTGCTGCAGTCTGTAGTTAAAACCTTCGATTTATTGACTCGCTCCACATACAAGTGTGTCTCTATCTATACCTCTTTTAAAGTGACAAGTTAATAGCTTTTTAATTGTTAATCGGTTTTTTGTTATATTGGTTTTCAAGTATTTTCTCTAGTCTACGTTTAACATTTGAATTTGTTTCACAAATAGGAAACCATTGCGGCAATGTATACAGCTAAAATAAACAGCTAAAATATATACAGCTTAAGTTTACAGCTTAAGTATATACAACTTAAGTTTACAGCTTAAGTATATACAGGTAAAGTATATACAGCTTAAGTTTACAGCTGAAGTATATACAACTTAAGTTTACAGGTAAAGTATATACAACTTAAGTTTACAGCTTAAGTATATACAACTTAAGTTTACAGCTTAAGTATATAAACAGGTAAAGTATATACAGCTTAAGTTTACAGCTTAAGTATATACAACTTAAGTTTACAGCTTAAGTATATACAACTTAAGTTTACAGGTAAAGTATATACAACTTAAGTTTACAGCTTAAGTATATACAGGTAAAGTATATACAGCTAAAGTATATACAGGTAAAGTATATACACCATAAGTTTACAGGTAAAGTATATACAGCTTAAGTATATACAGGTAAAGTAATACAGCTAAAGTATATACAGGTAAAGTATATACACCATAAGTTTACAGGTAAAGTATATACAGGTAAAGTATATACAGGTAAAGTATATACAGGTAAAGTATATACAGGTAAAGTAATACAGCTAAAGTATATACAGGTAAAGTATATACACCATAAGTTTACAGGTAAAATATATACAGCTAAAGTATATACAGCTAAATTATATACAGCTTAAGTTTACAGCTAAAGTATATACAGCTTAAGTTTACAACTAAAGTATATACAGCTTAAGTTTACAGCTAAAGTATATATAGGTAAAGTATATACAGCTTAAGTTTACAGCTTAAGTATATACAGCTTAAGTTTACAGCTTAAGTATATACAGCTTAAGTTTACAGCTTCGGAGCCGCCTCCGTGGTCGAGGGGTTAGAGTCGATGACTTCTAATCCAGTTACCTCTCTGGCGTGGGTTCGATCCCCGGGAGATGCTTTGGTAGTTTAGCGCGGAGGAAGGTAGTCTAGTACTGCTGTAACTCTCCAGGAACGATGGTTAGGAAACTACCCGCCTATATGACTGAAATACTGTTGGAAAAATGCGTAAAATGAAACAAACAAACAAAACAAAACAAACAAAGTTTACAGCTTTAGTATATACAGCTTAAGTTTACAGCTTAAGTATATACAACTTAAGTTTACAGCTTAAGAATTTACAACTTAAGTTTACAGGTAAAGTATAATTATACAGCTTAAATTTACAGCTTAAGTATATACAGCTTAAGTTTACAGCTTAAGTATATACAGCTTAAGTATATACAGGTAAAGTATATACAGCTAAAGTACATACAGGTTGAGTATATACAGCTTAAGTTTATAAATCTTAAGTTTACAGCTTAAGTATATACAGGTAAAGTATATACAGGTAAAGTATATACAGGTAAAGTATATACAACTTAAGTTTACAGGTAAAGTATATACAGCTTAAGTACATACAGGTAAAGTAATACAGCTAAAGTTTATACAGGTAAAGCATATACACCATAAGTTTACAGGTAAAGTATATACAGCTTAAGTATATACAGGTAAAGTAATACAGCTAAAGTATATACAGGTAAAGTATATAAACCATAAGTTTACAGGTAAAGTATATACAGGTAAAGTATATACAGGTTAAGTATATACAGGTAAAGTATATACAGGAAAAGTAATACAGCTAAAGTATATACAGGTAAAGTATATACACCATAAAAGTATATACAGCTAAAGTATATACAGCTAAAGTATATACAGCTTAAATTTACAGCTTAAGTATATACAGCTTAAGTATATACAGCTAAAGTACATACAGGTTGAGTATATAAAGCTTAAGTTTATACAGCTTAAGTTTACAGCATCATATATGATGCAAAATTTACTAAAGTACATGTAGTTCATACTGTATATACTACAGAAACGGGTACAAATAGCGTTCATTTTTGTCGGAATACAACATGTTAGGACATAATTATATGGAGGTAAACTAACAACGGTCTTATACCACCACCACTATATAATTTTTTATGTCTCCCTGTGTATATTTAATGCCCACAGTTATTTGTTCAGCTTCTTTCTTTTAACATATAAAAACGAGCACATGCTATAATTATTTTAGATAAGGCCTGGAGACTTTTGTTATTTTCTGCTGGTCGATAGTTTTCTTCATTTGAGCAAACAAATAACAAACGGTTAAATCGATTTGGAATTACAGGAAGAAAATAGAACTGAAATGAGAAAATCGGTTGGCAACATCACAGTACTTAAATTTGATTTTTATACGTACAGTACTTATATAAAAACTCGGCATATATATTCCCATTTCCTTCTGTTTAATATAGAATTAAATAGGATATATATTTTAAGAACAGTAAAATATTAGATTTTAAGATCGATTACAATATAAGACCAAACTGAACACTACACATTTTTGACATCATCTTACTTCCGATTATTTTATAAATCGCGGTCATGATTATAATGGATATTGAATGAGTGAACCCATACTAAATTTATTGAATGAGTTACTTAAATTTTATTATAGAAGCCTCTATAATAGAACAGAACAGAACATAATTTTATTTTGACTTGTACATAGTACATAATCATAATCATAAATAGTGTGATATTACATTGATAGTGCATAAACAATACATTTTCAATACTAATTTTCAATGAATTAAAACAAACTTTCAAGACAATATGTGTAATATTAGTTCATTCAATGAGTTCAATAATTACAGTAATGAACCTACACGAGTATAATATTCAAATTGTCACATAGTTCTACCCAAAATAAAGTGGAAATGAATCAGTTTTCATTGACGCGCCTTTATTGCAACGCTAACATTTAGCGTGTATAACGCAAATGGCGTCATGTCAAAATATATGCTCGGTCGTGCAATACCATTTTTATAGAGTCGCAATCATAATTTGTTTTATTCAAGAATATCGGAACTTTTCGGCCATTTCCGTCATACTTCAAATAAATCGGTTTAACCTGTGCTATAATAAAATATAAGTTACAGCTGTACATTTTATTTTATTATATGGTAATAACATTGATTTACATAATATAAATTCAAAGACATTAAAGTAAAACACACATTACATGTACTTTTAAATATGTGCTGATAATTGTGTTTTGACAAACCGGAAGTACGAATGGCAAAATTATTACTATCGAAAGTAAATGGTAAATTGATTCAAACTGCCGGGGATATTGTTTTCAGCATACTTTTATCGAAAGTAAACTTTGTTCATTTTCAAATATTTTATTATCAATAAATTGCTCAGTTACTTATTGTGTAAAGCTTTGTTAACACCAATGTCACGCGGTGGAACTACTTCCGAGATGATTATTGGTAAGTGACGAGTTGTACCGAATGCCTGAATGTAGCACTACTTACAAATACGTTGAGCATCTCTGAATTTTTTCGGATAATATGTATAAAAGTCGGTATTGAGTCGGCTCATTACTTAAAATACGTGGTTTCGAAAAACACCTCATACAGAACCTTTAAAGTTATAAATTTACATTTAATATTGCTACGACAATAAGAATATGTCGATTTTCTCGAACATTTCCAATTAGTTGTTTATGTATTTGTCACTCAGTACTCTGCGTTGTAGAGCTGTAAAATAACATTTAGTTTATATAAAATGTATATCTTGGCTAAATATACCAATAAAACTTGTTTTTTTATCATTTCTTTATTATTTATACAGTTATACAGTAACATACAATGCAATGTTAAGCAACATTAATTACCCCCAACTTTCATTTAACGACATTCCAACATTTCAATCGTTTTTCTTTTATTTACCTTTGGCTTACCGATTGACAGTCAAAAAGTTTTTAAAAGTCAAACCGTTATCTGTTATCTAAAATATAACCCAACAATTCATTCATAAAGAAAATATAAACGGTACTTTTGACTGGCATATTAGAACAGTTTTATCTAAACCCGATCAATTCTGGATTAGCTGTGTCGATATATACGGATTTCATTAATCCGAGCAAGTCATATATACATTGTTTGAATTTTATATTTTAGAAACGTTTACCTATTGAAATTGATATTCTAATATGTTATATGGTCTCTTGTCAATAGTGTACAATACACACATGTTTTGTGTCACATCTGTGCATTATCTTTATCATTCCTACTTACTATAGTAATATCTTTAACAAATAATTTCGTTAACAAAATGTTGAAATTAACATGTTTAAATTGTATGTTCTGTCTACTTTTATATTTTAGGTCATAATTCAGTTACATTACAAACACCTTAATAATACCAAGTACGTATATTCAAAACATCAATTAAAGTCGTATTATTCTGATAGTTCAGTCTTTATTTAATTCCAGCCGACGTCTATATATATCAATTTAACTATATCAAATAGTGACATGTGCTTTTTATAAAAGATACGATATGACGGTATGTTAATGGTTCGATTTTAGCTATTTTTTATAAGATTTTTTGTTTCTAAACATTATATACACTAAACACAAAAGGACAAATTGTTTAAACCAGTGAGAGAAATAAACTTAATACATATTTAATTATCAGTATTGTAATGTGTTTTGTCATGTATTTATATACCTGATATATGAAATACCAATATTTGTAACACTTTCTATACAAGGCGAACACTTAATCTCTTAATGTCCTATCTCAGCGACATACTTTTTGTAAATATAAAACGATTATACATATACATTATAGCATAAATGGTATATATGATTGTTGTTTTTATTTCGCAATATATCGGTTGCTAATATAATGCCGCTTAAAGATGCTGCTGTCGTAATGGAATGGGAGAAATTGTTGATGTGAAAGAAACTGAAGCCAGTCTGTAGAAATGTTAATATCCGAGTAAACCATTAAGCTTTGTTAGGCCACATGTGTCACAAATCACATTCGTCACAAGTTTTTATGAATTTGTGACGAATGTGATCACATTCGTCACAAATGACTTTTGTGACGAATGTGATTGACCAAAATCGGGTAAAAATGCCAATCACAAACGTCACAAGCAAAATTGAGAATTTTTAAACAGGCGAATCACAAATGTCACAAGTTTATTTTTCAATATGTGATACACGGAATATCATAAGGACAATCGTGGTTATATCAGTGCGATAGTACAAGGGCGACAATGCAATAAATCGATATTGTGATGTCGACATCACGATACCAATATCTTTTCACCACCATTGCATTATCGCCATCGTACTAACTTGTTGCAATATCGTATCGTCGGCATTGTATTGTCTTCATAGAACTGTCGCATTGTCGTAATGGTATTGCTATCAAGTCGTCTTACGTTCTCGAAACCTTCAAAAAATTTTGGTGACAATGCACGGCATAGTATCAGACTTCAACTGGAAGTGATCTTTTACCTCTGTGAACCCTCAAATTTCTTCCCACCATACAGCGACAGTCTAAAGGAATCTCACAGACTTAATCTTAGTTTCAGTACAAATTATGACCATATTTACACCAATGAGACCATATATGATTGTTTGGGAAGTAGCTGAGACCCCGTTGACTTTCAGGATATCTAATTAGAGATTAGGACCTTTTGACATCAATGAACCTTTTTTGGTCTGACAGACTTTTGACTTCCGCAGACTTTCAGGAATCTTGGTTCAATTAAAGAGTATGACATTTTGACATCTAGGAACCTTCTTTCCTGAGACGATTTTGCAAGTCTGTGCCAATTGCTTGCAGACGCTCTATGGAACTTTCCATATCTATTCCACTAGTAATAATAATATAGTTAATTCGTTTAAACAGATCGTGTCTTTGTGGCGGGCCGCTTTATCGTTTCGACGCGTCTTAACTTTTTTCGCCTTTTATGATTAGATAGTTTCAAACGACGGTGTTTAGTGAATTTTATAGAGGATATTTGTTTGTTTTGAGTGAATATGAAATATATTTCACTGAGAAGTGAGAAAAAAAATGAAATATGTATCACGAGCGCGTAGCGCGAGTGAAAATATGAACATTTTCTCACTTCGATGTGAGATATAGTTCATATTCACGAAAAGCAAACACATTTTCTTTTTATTTTATGTGCCTTTTGAAAAGTGCTTTTAGACCGTTTACTACTGAAGCGCGGAGACTACGCGCGCGTAAACAATATGACGGCAAACGTTAACGCTGCAAGCAAAATAATCCTTATTTATTCAACGGCCAAACGGGAAATACTGATGATGATGATGATGATGATGATGATATGCACATCTTGTTTGTTTGTTTATGTGTTTATCTAAAGTCGCCGCCGGAAAGCCCATATAAGCGACCGTACCCTCAAGTCGGACCAAATCCTTTAGTGTCCCGTCGAGATTTTTCGAGATGCGCATCTCCTCTTTATATTAAACTAAATTTCGTTGAAATTCCTAGAGCGCAGAAAAGCAATAGTTCTATATACAGTGTTTTATAAATAACAACAACAACAAGGGGCAATAAGTCTGTTTTTAAAAAGAAATGGAGATATGCTGGTTATATGTGCAACTGGTTTAAGAATGAAGGTTCCTACAAAGTTGCAGCATCGATATCCATCCAGAAGTTGCTGAAAAATAGCGTGGAAACGAAATGATTCCATATACAGTGTATAATAACTAATCAATGGCCGGATAGTGCGGAAACTAAATCTGGACTGACAGGCGGACGAACACGCTAAAACAGTCCCATCACTCCCGATTTCATCAGCGGGGGAGGGGATAAAAATGTCTGTAGTTTTAGTTCCAATAATTGATTTCAGTCCTAAAAATTTGTGACGTTTGTGACTCAGTGAAAAGCATTGAAGAAAACAATATTTATCTCAAATTTGTGACATTTGTGATTTTAAACTCGTGACGAATGTGATTGTCTAAAACATTGGATCACATGCATCACAAAATTTGTGACGAATGTGATCTCATTCTTCACAATTGTGACGAATGTGATTTGTGACACATGTGGCCTTACAAAGCTTTCATCCCCGAAATAATTCACCTAGATAAAAGAGGATAAAAACCAAACTTCGGATCCTATAATAATAAACATGGAAAAAGTAGAAACAGTCCGTGAAGATAAATGAATCTTTGTAATATAGAATATTATGTTGCCAAGGGTAACATCTCAGCTATTAAAAACAACAATAACAACTACAACAACCACTGATTTTGCGGTGATGTATATTTTTCAAATCTAGAATTTGCTAATTTCCAAATAGGTTTTTATCATAAAATAAAACAACTTGAAATCTATATTCTATTCAAAATATCTTGGTTGTTTCAAATTCTCTAGAATATGATAAACAAGATCAACAAGGAAAGGCGGCGTTCTATGCACTAATAAACCTGATTTGTACTATTTCAAATTCCTTTTTTTCCATATTAATACTATAGCTGTACATGAAGAAAACATTGAAATAATTGTTAAAAACTACAACTAACTCTTGCCTACTTTTCAATGCAAAAACTTAACCAATCTTTGTATATTATCAATTAGTGCGAACTATTTAAATGCATTCAATTACAAGTTATTTAAATAATATCAAATTTCTCCAAATCGATATATACTTTTAACGATTAGGGCATTTGTTATGCTTTCTAAACTTATTTCTTTTGTATATCAATACAAACTGATTTAATATCGGTAGACTTTTTATACACGCATGATTTTATCAAAACTTAAATATAAAAACGCTCGAAAGAATGTAAAAACAAGTAAACAAACTTACCCCGGAGTGTGATAAGGGTCTGGAGTCATTAAAATACTCTTGCCATTCTTAGGCAAAGGCATTTTGAATTATATTCCAAGAGAGCTTATTTTTTTTCGAAAGATAAACTCCGATTTCAAATACTCGACCGACTTCACTCTACGTTGGCACTATATCCAGTGAAAAGCGATTAGCGTAGTTAAGGGATTTGTTTGTTACGTCACAGGATTGTGTGTACATGCGTGCGCATGTTTCCAGCGTCTTTTTACAAAATGGACGTCGAGAATGGTACTTTTCGGACAACGATTTTTGACTTTTTGACTGAAAATATTAAAACATTTATTGTCTGCATAAAGTAATCATTTTGAAACAGTTTCTATACTGTCACAGGTGTAAAGATAGATATTTGTATAGTTATAGATGACCAATAAATCTATATGCTGGGCTATATACGGTAACATTTTATGTCCCAGATTATCACAAGGTTCTTTTATACAAAATAATGAATTTACAAATAAGGAAGAAGAAATTTATTCAAATTAAGTGCAAAGAAATTTAAACTGTTAACAACCATGAATGGAATGCAATCACAAATTAATGTGATGTGTATTAAAGTCGTAAAAACGCATATAGCATGTCAATTGCGTAGATGATTTTCATACTGAACAAACGACTTAATTCTAGAAAATAAAAATCTAACATGAACTTAAATATTCTTGCCTAAATATTAAATCTCATATTGTATGATTCGTCATCAATTTCAAGTTGATTAGTTTTAATGTTTGATCCTGAGTAGGACTATCACAAGTTTGATAAGTGTTACAAGAAGCAATTCTTTTTCTAATCAGAGATACATTTCCGCATAATATCACCTTTTATAAAGGCTGTGTATGATTTAATTTCAATACTTACAATATATTCACGATTTAATGTATAGCTAGTTTATTCATATAAGGGGTTGCCAGAAGGGCCTCACTCTGTTTGGGGGTTCGAAGGGGGCGGTAGTCCCCATCATTGCCAAGAAAAGTTTGGTATTTTACAGGCTAAAAATGGCCTCAGGTAACGTGTAACCAACGCTGAAAAGCCTTTACTTTATCTCAATCCATTGAGAAGTTGCAGCACTTCAAAATCAGTATTGATGGGGGAAAAAACAACGCAAAATAGTTATTTTTGGCAACTTTGAGATGTTCCCTCGTTGCCATGGTAACAGGAAATTTAAGATTGAGTAAGCCGTTACAAAGGCTAGTCCAGTCAACATTTGTTTTGAAACCTTATTTTATAATTTCAATGCAATTTGACATTGTAACAGGAGACTTTTCAATGAAAACAGCCATTTTCACAAAATGCCCATGCAGGAATGGGTTAAAAGCTGTTCCATTTGGTTGGAACCGTTTGCCCAAACATTTTGAGAAGAACAAGTGTTGATAACGTTGATAAGGATTTTTTGTGTGTTTTTTTTTGTTATTTTAATTTAATTTTATATTTTCCAAGCGAAATACAGAGTATTTATAGTGAAATAAAAGTTGAAGCATTGAAATAACGTTCTCTTTTGTCGGTTGTTGCACGAGCTGCTTGGCGCTGCATTGTGACGTCACGTAAACCGGTTTAAACTCCCCAGTGGTTCAACTACCACTGACCGTTCCAAGGCGGTACCCCTCTGTGTTCCTTCACGTGTTTTTCATGTCTGTGTAGTTACTTTTTTTTGAATGTTTACATGTTTTGTGATGTCTGCCTTGTTGGATTGTCGTTTACGGTAGGTATTTTCTCACAAACCCTCCCGTTTTTTAACTCCCTCCCCTTTTCACCCTTACAGCCCTTATCCCTTTAATTTCCATATGGACCAGTTTTAGTTTATATTATTTAACGCATTACATGTCCCTCTTCTTTCACCGCCCTTATGTCCACTCCAGGTTTTTGTTTGGTGCCTTCAGGGTGCCCTACTTGGGTGTGTCGGGGGCTGCGTCCTGTGAACGTTGCCTTTGCCTTGTTGATCTTTATTCTTGTCTTTTAAAACGTCTGTACAGCGGTAATGACTGAATTAAAAATATTGTTGTTTGGGTTTATTTTCTTAGACCATTTTCCATCATTCTATATTGTTTTCACAGCACAATTCAACAGAAATTTATTTTCGTCAATGGTGCCGTCAATGTGTTGCAAATACTGATGGAGTTTTTGTTTTTGTTTTGTTTGTTAACATTGATTGATGATTGCATGTGCATACGAAGTTAAGATACTAATTTCTATAAGTTATTATTTATAATCCACAAAAAATGCTATGTATTTTGCAAGTATTTGATCGTAATTATAAATGCTGTTTTATTTATTTCTGTTTTCTTGTTTATTTATGTATAGAAGGCCCCATATTGAAAATAAGGTTGTATGTTTATAATGTAACTCTTAATATGTCACCTTCTCAAAAAAAAGGTTATTATTATTATTATTATTGACATATTTGACTTTTTTGGGGTTTTTTTAAATTTTGATAAAGGAATATAGACTTTTTAAGGATGTTATGATCAGTGTTAGGCGGTAGTGTGTTTGAAGTCATTCAGTATAGATGTTATTTTGGTTATTGTTGGCGACGCCGGTGAGCGGCGTCGTCTATTATGGAATGCTTTTTATTTTTGCCTATGGAAGGAGCTTTTATTATTAGCAGTTAATTTCATGTTGTGTTAATTAGTTTCATTTTGATTCGTAAAAATCAAGTAAACAAATGTGTTGTTATATTTGTATTTAATAACTTTATGTAAAAAGCCTGTGCATTGTGATATTATTTTCACGAAATTGCAGGTTAAGTTTAACAGCTTGTCCCTTAGTTTTAATGACAATACTAAAACCCGGATTTCGAATATCGTTGTGGTCTAGATTGAGGCCGTATCAGTTCATTCATTCATTTATACATTTTCAAAATTTTCCTACAAGAAGAAAGTTAACCTGCAATTGAGTATAAGGATAGGTAATGGAACTGTTGTAAACGATTATCCTATTGATTTTATCCTTATTACATTTATCTGTTGCGCAGAATGGTTGTTTTTACAAAGTGTACCAGTATCCGGATGTTGAAAGCTATCCGATTTTCTGCAATTACTGCTGACACATGGCCATCTATTTTTTTATGAATACTTTACCATTAATTTGCATGGCTTGATAAAACTGAACCTGCAGCATTTCATAATTTTGCTGTTTAGGGTGTTCTTTTGGGTTTCAGGTTTTCTTTATTGTAAGGGGAAATAACTCATGTTTACTAAATTATTTGTTCTTTTCTGTCTATCTTAGGTATTACTTATAATACTATTTTTGTTGTATATAATTCACCAGTTGTAAGGTCATCAAAAGCATGTTAATGTTAATGTTAGGATTTCATATTTATTTAATATAAACTGGGAATTATTAATGTTATGTGCATACATGTTATAGACAGTAGTATATTGATATGCTGAGACTTATAATTTTTCTGCATTTAAAGAGATACAGTTATGTCATTATTATTAAAGGGATGAGACTTTCATTTAAAGTTATAAATGATAAAACATGTATTGATTGAAAATGTCCTTAAACTTGGATCAAGCAATATAATTAATAAAGTCTCAAAAAATCATATTCTGAATAGTTATTCTATTTTTTTCTAACATGTGCATAGTTTGAAAAGGACAGCTTCTGTCTTATCTATTTGTAATGAAGGGACACCGGTCTCAACCTCCAGGTCTCCTGAGTCAACCCGACAACAGACTGTACATAGAGTAGATTGTTACTTGCCCTTGAATAAATTGTGCACTAAATTTCTAGTGGGTGATTTGTGCCACATGAAAACCAACATAGTACAAAAAGTAACTGGGCGCCAGATGAAAACATGAAAATACAATCTACCACAAAGTGGTTTGTTTGCTGCATTTTCATGTTTTTGCTCGGTGCCCTTGATGCAAAATACAAATCAGCCTTCATAAAATTTCTTATGTTGGTCACAGGTTTGAGTTCTGGTCAAGCTCAAAGTTTTTCTCATCCTGTGACTGCATATAAGCATGAGTTTAATTTCCTATGCTCTGTAACATAAGAAATTCACGAACACATATGATATAGTGGGGAAATATGTTGTGGTTTAGAACTGTTTCATTATTAAAGAGAAAATGTGTAGCAGGCCGGATAGCTCAGTTGGTCTTCTGAAAGTCATGGGTTCGAGTCATGGTCAGGCAGTTTCAGTCAGGGTTTAGAAGTGGTTTTTCAATTGACACATGTTTGATTCATTTAACAGATTGCATTATTTGAAATGGACAAAGGCAGTATTGCATGATACTTTTAGATCTACAAAGGGCATTTGATACAGTTGAACACACTATACTGCACATGAAGAAGTTGTTTTTCTTCTTCTTCATGAAACTTCAAGCATCTGCCATATATAATGACATTCTTACATGGTTTAAGTATTATCTCTGATAGTAGCTGGTTGATGTGGCTGGTACTCATTCTACTACTGCTCTGAGTACCTATGCTGTCCCCTGATGTTCATTTTAGGTCCTCTTTTATGTCTAATATATGTCAATTACATGTCTTCAACCCTAAGCAGTAAGCTTTTATTATAATGCACAGGCACGAGTATCAGACCTTGGAAGAAAAAATATGGCCAGATTGATAAAAAACCTGTGTTCATCTTAAAAGTGTCAACAACCAAAATAAAATGTAAATAATGACCCCCTTTAAAAATATACTTCAAGTTGATAGTATATTTTTAAAGGGGATCATTATTTACATTTTTTTTTTGGTTTTTATAAACACAGTTTTTTTATCAATCTGGTCATCTGGTCATATTTTTTCTTCCCAGGTCCGATACTCGTGCCTGTGATTATATGCTGATGACTCAGGAATCCTTGTGTCTCATAAAATAAATCTGAAGAAATTCTTTCTTATAGCATGAGTCTTTTAAGATTGCTTAATTGACTATAAATTGTCTTTGCATCTTGGCAAGACAGAGTCTATTCTTTTTTGGTTTAAGTTTCAACTTAAACTGGCCCTAGCCTCCAGGTCACATGTAATGGTACTGCTATAAAGTACACATCTTTTGTTAAGTATTTAGGTGCAAATCTGGATCAAATTCTTTTGGCGTCGCCCTTTGATGCTTTGCATCAATGATTTTCTTGTAATTGTATGGAATACATGATATTTGGTGGAATATTACATTTTTTTGCACAGGAGAGTTATTATTTATTGAGTTCTGATAAATCCTCGCCTAGAGAATCACAAAGCGTTACATTATTATTATTATAATTATTATAATTATTATTATTATAGAGTGTATATACTGTGAAATATCTCAATACTGATGTGCTAGTCTTTAATATATCTTGGCATGATTTTTTTTCAATAAGCAAGGCAATGCATGTATGCATTATTAAATTACTGCCCTTTTATAACGTAGAAATAGGCATTTGTTAATTTTTTTCAAGAAATCCGCAGTCAAAAATTGCTCTGTTTAAGTAAACATGCCTTTTATTACATTTATAAATAGTGGTTTTTGAGCACGTTAGATTTCTATCACCTGAAGAAAGTAGCGATAAACGTGGAATAATTTGTCATAAAATTAACAAAATATAACAAAGTAGCACTTTGATTTCCATACAAAATACTTAATCACTGTACATAACTGTACTAATCGCTAAAAGGTAAAAAAATAACAAAATAGCTTTTGTAATTGGCCAATGAGTAACTTTTTGGATACTTTAACAGGACACCAAAATAAAAGCTTTTGAGAAATGTAAATACAAAAGCATTTCTGGGTAATATAATAAGGTAAAAATAAAAAAAAAACGATATTGCACGTGCTCCGATGGAGCATAAAATTATGCTAATATCGATACGACCGCTGTTTGAACAGCATTCAAACCGGCACCCGTTGTATGTTAAAATTCTTATTTTTTTCTTGAAATAGTCTCTTTCCGGAGTAATTAAGCTATTTTATTTACTTTAAGAAAAATATATCAAATTTCGATTACCCAGCATGAGCCTAAATACTGGACATGAAGATAGTATTTGGAAATGTAATAATGGGTAACCCGACAAAAACATCTTAGTGTTTAAGCGGAATAGAACAGTTTTCCAACCATTGCCGAGAGCTTGTTAAAATCGTATGTAGCTGTTCCTAAATGTTCTTGTTTGTCGGCCATTTTGATACTGACACCAATTTTTATTTCATCCCAACTAAATACAGATGCGTATAATTCATCATATTAAGAGAAAAATGTTTGAAACATATTTTGACGTAGATCTAGAGATTCGTGATTTTGTATATTAACATAAAATCAATTGCTGCGTTTTGTTCTTTTGGCATAGATCATAATTTCTCTAAAACTGTTACTCTGCAATAATGACTACAAACTTGCATAATTTTTGTTTGCGGAGCATTTGCGTAGCCGTTGACGTTTTACACGTCATCTTCTCTACCCCGCGCTTCATTATGAATAGCGCCTGATAAGCCAGCATGCGAGCGCGTTTGTTATTACATGTAGTTATGTAGTTATACAAGTTGCTGCATGATTAAACCCTAACCATGTGTTATTTTCATGTCAGCAAGGTCAGTGATAATGCAATTTTTAAATGAAATATTTTGTTTGTTTGTTTGTTTTGGGGTTTTCGTCACACCGACACAGTATATCTTTCCGTTTCCATTTTGGGGGAGGAAGACTTAGGTCCCCTTCATCATTATTTTAGCCGAAGGAACCCGAGTAAACCACCACTTCTAATGTGGAAGTTCCCCACAGAAAGAAACAAAACCCTGTGGGATTCGAACCAAGCGGTAGGGGAAGTGGTTTTTAATCAACAACCCTTTAAACCCCTCGGCCCCGGGCGCCCCAAATTAATTTTGGGACCAATGTTAATAAAGCCAATGGCCCCCGGATTACCCTTTATAATACATTGGACACTTAAATCTTCAAAGCTTTTTTTCATACAACGGTTGGTTTTTTAATTTTGAATGACAGCCAGGGGTTTAAAGACAGTCGAGTTCGTTACTACACAATGAAATTTATTTTTTTTTTACTGAATATTTTTTAAAACGAAAAAACATGTAATAAATTAATAAAAACATACCTGAATCGGACAAAAACACTCTGAATATATAAGTAAAAATTTAAACTAATGATTCAGATATGATAACATAGAATATTTGACTTGGTTACCGCAATAATTATACAATTTATTTCACACAATATATACGAACAAAATAACACAAGATCGACATATAATCAGGGCTCATAGGTCTACATCACAAAAACTCATAGTCTATACAAAACGTTAAAAATCTGGCACCCATCCGCAGTTCGTACATAGTTTACACTGTTCCACATGATTGTCGACACGTGAGCAATTCTTCTTCCGGTTTTCCACTTCCGCTGGCGCATTCACATGATTACCGTCACAATATGGCGGACTTTTAGTTTGCTTACATGCACAAATAAAGAACAGTGTTTGACTTTTGTCAACTATCCATTTTAAGGGTTTTATACCAGTGTCCTTATGAGATCCTGTAGATATAAATAACTGCGTTGTAGACAACTATTTTCAATATTCGATTTGGTAACCAAATAAACAAGTAGCTTTTATTTAATATCTTAATAGAGAATATGACTAAATATAAATTGTTAATGATGATCTGAAGTTCTTAAACTAAAGCTGTGACAGTCTATCACCAAAGCATGGGTTCACAATTGTAATGCACTGATTTTTATTTGATGTTAATTTAGTAAGTTAAAACATACATGTACATTTGAATCTGTACATTCATTTATACGGGGAAGTCATAGACAGGGCCCGCAAGGCTTTGGCTTGCCTGGAT